>NC_041381.1:26636850-26642704 GCF_002162155.2 Triticum dicoccoides | reverse complement strand
GGCAACATCGATCGGCTTCAGTTAGCAGCAGTAGCGAAGGAATCGCTCCATCGGGTTCAGTTAACAGCCATCGATTGATCGCTCGGGTTCAATAACACGTAGCCTACAGTGCAATCGCTCGGGTTCAGTTAGAGCTAGGGCTGGAATTCGAGCCTAGTCGAGCCAGCTCGGCTTGACTCTCTAGAGCTCGTTTCGTTAACGAGCTAGCTCGACTCGACTCGTTACTATAACGAGCTCAAACCCAAGATTGGCTCGACTCGTATAACTCGCGAGCTGGCTCGTTTAGCTTGTTAAGCTCGTTTAAGATATAAACATAAAGTCCTCAAATATTATAAAAATAATTATGTATATATTAAACATATATATCACTAAATAATTGTAATTTTTTGTAACGCATGAGTCTCCTAGGAGTCTAGGCCTTCAACTGCTCTGCCTTGGGTTGTGCACCTGGGACGTAGGCTATTTAGTGGCTGATCTTTCTTTGTGTTGGGAGTGGCTGATCTATTGTATCGAGCCTAACGAGTTACACGAGTACTCGTGAGATTGGATCGTTTAACTTGGTTTATAAACGATCTTAAACTAAAGCTCGGCTCGACTCATTATTCTTTGAATTCGAGTCGATTCGAGCGGAGTCACGAGCTACTTGATTAGCTTGCGAGCTTCGAGCTTTTTTTCCAGCCCTAGTTAGAGCCCAACGCCTCGCTTGGCTTTAGTTAGAGCCAACGCCTCGCGCACACACGCGCGTACGTACGAGAGAAACACGCATCTCTCCACTCCTGACCTCCCACCGTAACCGGCAACTCCCCGAAATTTTGCTCCCCCTCGCTTCTACCACATTTTTTTCCGTCATGGACGGCCCAAATAATGTCATGCAGCTGCGTCTCCGGCCCGCCCAAGACGAAAAGCCCATTTTCTGTCATTTTTTTGTCATAGAAGTAGGAGCCCACCACATCTATGATGATACCGGGTTTTGTCACAATTGTCGTCATAGAAGTGTCATATGTATGACAGAAAAAAAATTGTTCGGCCCAAAATGTCACGGATGTGTCTTTTTTTTTAAGTGACAGGAGAGAGGCCAAAAAGGAAGGAGGCGTGCAGCCCCCCTCTGGTCTGAATTGGACAAGGGGTGCAGCCCCTTTTTCCTTCTTCCTTTCCCCCTCTTTCCTTCTCTCCTACTCCAACAAGGGAAGGAGGAGTCCTACTCCCGGTGGGAGTAGGACTCCCACCTTGGCGCGCCCTCCTCCTAGGCCGGCTGCCTCCCCCCTTGCTCCTTTATATACGAGGGCAGGGGGGCACCCCATAGACACAACAATTGATCATTGATCTCTTAGCCGTGTGCGGTGCCCCCCTCCACCATAGTCCTCCTCGATAATATCGTAGCGGTGCTTAGGCGAAGCCCTGCGTCGGTAGAACATCATCATCGTCACCACGCCGTCGTGCTGACGGAACTCTCCCTCGACACTCGGCTGGATTGGAGCTCGAGGGACGTCACCGAGCTGAACGTGTGCAAGAACTCACAGGTGCCGTGCTATCGGTGCTTGATCAGTCGAGCCGTGAAGACGTACGACTACATCAACCGCGTTGTCCTAACGATTCCGCTTTCGGTCTACGAGGGTACGTGGACAACACTCTCCCCTCTCGTTGCTATGCATCACCATGATCTTGCGTGTGCGTAGAAATTTTTTTGAAATTACTACGTTTCCCAACAGTGGTATCAGAGCTTGGTTTTATGCGTAGATGTTATATGCACGAGTAGAAAACAAGTGAGTTGTGGGCGATACAAGTCATACTTCTTACCAGCATGTCATACTTTGGTTCGGCGGTATTGTTGGATGAAGCGGCCCGGACCGACATTACACGTACGCTTACGCGAGATTGGTTCTACCGACGTGCTTTGCACACAGGTGGCTGGCAGGTGTCAGTTTCTCCAACTTTAGTTGAACCGAGTATGGCTACGCCCGGTGCTTGAGAAGGTTAAAACAGCACTAACTTGACAAACTATCGTTGTGGTTTTGACGTGTAGGTAAGAACGGTTCTTGCTCAGCCCGTAGCAGCCACGTAAAAGTTGCAACAAAAGTAGAGGACGTCTAACTTGTTTTTACAGGGCATGTTGTGATGTGATATGGTCAAGGCATGATGCTATATTTTATTGTATGAGATGATCATGTTTTGTAACCGAGTTATCAGCAACTGGCAGGAGCCATATGGTTGTTGCTTTATAGTATGCAATGCAATCGCCCTGTAATTGCTTTACTTTATCACTAAGTGGTAGCAATAGTCGTAGAAGAAATAGTTGGCGAGACGACAATGATGCTACGATGAAGATCAAGGTGTCGCGTCGGTGAGGATGGTGATCATGTCGGTGCTTCGGAGATGGAGATCACAAGCACAAGATGATGATGGCCATATCATATCACTTATATTGATTGCATGTGATGTTTATCTTTTATGCATCTTGTCTTGCTTTGATTGACGGTAGCATTATAAGATGATCTCTCACTAAATTTCAAGATAAAAGTGTTCTCCCTGAGTATGCACCGTTGCCAAAGTTCATCGTGCCCAGACACCACATGATGATCGGGTGATATAAGCTCCACGTCCATCTACAATGGGTGCAAGCCAGTTTTGCACACGCATAATACTCAGGTTAAACTTGAAGAGCCTAGCATATGTAGATATGGCCTCAGAACACTGAGACCGAAAGGTTGAGCATGAATCATATAGTAGATATGATCAACATAGTGACGTCCACCATTGAAAACTACTCCATTTCACGTGATGATCGGTTATGGTTTAGTTGATTTGGATCACGTGAACACTTAGATGATTAGAGAGATGTCTATCTAAGTGGGAGTTCTTAAGAAATATGATTAATTGAACTTAAATTTATCATGAACATATTCCTGGTAGTATTTTTCAAATTATGTTGTAGGTCAATAGCTCGCGTTATTGCTTTCATATATTTATTTTGACATGTTCCTAGAGAAAACTATGTTGAAAGGTCTTAGTAGCAATGATGCGGATTGGATCCGTGATCTGAGGATTGTCCTCATTGTTGCACAGAAGAATTATGTTCTTTGATGCACCGCTAGGTGACAGACCTATTGCAGGAGCAGATGCAGACGTTACGAACGTTTGGCTAGCTCAATATGATGACTACTTGATAGTTTAGTGCACCATGCTTAATGGCTTAGAATCGGGACTTCAAAGACGTTTTGAATGTCATGGACCATATGAGATGTTCCAGGAGTTGAAGTTAATATTTCAAGCAAATACCCGAGTTGAGAGATATTAAGTCTCCAACAAGTTCTATAGCTAAAAGATGGAGGAGAATAGCTCAAGTAGTGAGCATGTGCTCAGATTGTCTGGGTACTACAATCGCTTGAATCAAGTGGGAGTTAATCTTCCAGATAAAATAGTGATTGACAGAGTTCTCTAGTCACCCTCACCAAGTTAGAAGAACTTCATGATGAACTATAGTATGCAAGGGATGACGAAAATGATTCCCAAGCTCTTCGTGATGTTGAAATCGACGAAGGTAGAAATCAAGAAAGAACATCAAGTGTTGATGATTGACAAGATCACTAGTTTCAAGAAAAGGGCAAAGGGAAAGAATGGGAAACTTCAAGTAGAATGGCAAGCAAGTTGTCACTCCTATGAAGAAGCCCAAAGCTGGATCAAAGCCTGAAACTAAGTGCTTCTACTGCAAAGGAAATGGTCACTGGAAGCAGAAATACCCTGAATATTTGGTGGATAAGTAGGATGGCAAAGTGAACGAGGGTATATTTGATATACAGGTTATTGATGTGTACCTTACTAGTGTTTATAGTAGCCCCTGGGTATTTAATACTTGTTCGGTTGCTAAAAAATTAGTAACTCGAAACAGTAGTTACAGAATAAACAGAGACTAGTTGAGGGTGAAGTGACGATGTGTGTTGGAAGTGGTTGCAAGATTGATATGATCATCATCGCACACTCCCTATACTTTCGGGATTAGTCATAAACCTAAATAAATGTTATTTGGCGTTTGCGTTGTGCATAAATATGATTTGATCATGTTTATTGCAAATACGGTTATTCATTTAAAGTCAGAGAATAATTGTTGTCTTGTTTATATGAATAAAGCCTTCAATGGTCATACACCCAATGAAAATAGTTTGTTGGATCTCGATCGTAGTGATACACATATTCATAATATTGATGCCAAAAGATGCAAAGTTGATAATAATAGTGCAACTTATTTGTGGCACTGCCGTTTGGGTCATATCGGTGTAAAGCGCATGAAGAAACTCCATAAAGATGGATTTTTGGAATCACTTGGTTATGAATCATTTATTGCTTGCGAACCGTGCCTTTTGAGCAAGATGACTAAAACTCCGTTCTCCAGAAAAATGGAATGAGCTACTGACTTGTTGGAAATAATGCATACTGATATAGGCGGTCCAATAAGTGTTGATGCTCGTGGCAAGTATCGTTATTTTCTGACCTTCACAGATGATTTGAGCAGATATGAGTATGTCTACTTAATGAAGCACAAGTCTGAAACATTTGAAAAGTTCAAAGAATTTCATAGTGAAGTGGAGAATCATCGTAACAAGAAAATAAATTTCCTACGATCTGATCATGGAGGAGAATATTTGATTTACGAGTTTGGCCTTCATATAAAACAATGTGGAATAGTTTCACAGTTCACACCACCTGGAACACCACAACGTTATGGTGTGTCCAAACGTCATAACCGCACTTTATTGGATATGGTGCAACCTATGATGTCTCTTAATGGTTTACCACTAGCGTTTTGGGGTTATGCATTAGAGACAGTTGCATTCACTTTAAATAGGGCACCATCGAAATCAACGGCTTATGAAATGTGGTTTGTCAAGAAACCAAAGTAGTCGTTTCTTAAAGTTTGGGGCTGCGATGCTTATGTGAAAAAGTTTCAACCTGATAAGCTCGAACCTAAATCGGAGAAGTGCATCTTCATAGAATACCCAAAGGAAACTGTTGGGTACACCTTCTATCACCGATTCGAAAGCAAGATATTCGTTGCTAAGATGGATACTTTCTAGAGACGGAGTTTCTCTCGAAAGAAGTGAGTGGGACGAAAGTAGAGCTTGATAAGGTAATTGTACCTTCTCCCGAATTGGAAAGTAGTTAATCATAGAAATCGGTTCCTGTGATTCCTACACCAATTAGTGAGGAAGTTAATGATGATAATCATTAAACTTCAGATTAAGTTACTAACAGAACCTCGTAGGTCTTCCAAATACAGTCCGCACCAGAGTGGTACGGTAATCATGTTCTCGAAGTCATGTTACTAGACCATGATGAACCTACGAACTATGAGGAAGCGATGATGATCCCAGATTCCGCGAAATGGCTGGAGGCCATGAAATCTGAGATAGGATCCATGTATGAGAACAAAGTGTGGACTTTGGTGGACTTGCCCGATGATCGGCAAGCCATAGAAAATAAATGGATCTTCAAGAGGAAGACGGACTTTGATACACTACTAGGAAAAGGGCTATAGATGATATGGCCACTAATGGCGCACCAGACATGTGGTGTGCCATTACTATATTCTAATGGCGCACCATGTGTCCGTGCGCCATTAGTAATACTAATGGCGCACCTGGTGTGTGGTGCGCCATTAGTAGTTTTGAAAAAAACATAAAAAAATTTGTTACTAATGGCGCACCATTGTATAGTGCACCATTACTAGTTGACATAGTAATGGCGCACCACACCCGCCGTGCGCCATTAGTAGTTTTGAAAAAAAATGTTAGTAATGCCGAGCCCCACCTCCCCTCGCCCCGTCGCCCCCCTCCCCTCGGCGCCCCCTTGCCCCACCTCC
>NC_041381.1:26634075-26636568 GCF_002162155.2 Triticum dicoccoides | reverse complement strand
TGCCCCCGCGCCGCCCCCGCAGCCAGGCTCGCCGCGGGCCCCCTGCATCCGCCTCACGCCCCCCCGGAGCTCCGCCGTCATCGACTCCTTCGTCTACCTCCGCTGAACGAGCTAGGAGGTACCGTACGCTCGGGATCGAGCCGGTTTCTCCACCACGGCCACGACATCTCGCCGTCGATCTCCACCACCGGCGCATCCCGGCCTCGCCGAGCTCGTCCACGGCCTCCTCGGTGTGAGCCTCCACCCGTTCACCCCCTTATCTTACTCTCTCCCTGACGCCGTATGTCGCCACCCCCGCGCCTCCCAAGCTCCGGCCGTGGGTCGTGCCTCGCGCCACAGCGCCGTGCGCGCCTCATCGCGCCCTTGGCCGCGACCAGCCGTACCTTAGCTCTCCACTAGCCGCGTCCGGCCGCGCGTGCGTGCGCCCTCGCCACCCACTGCTCCTGCACTCGCCCTGCCGCTGCTCCCCTATTGTTGCTGCTGCCCCATGTCGCTGCATGATGCTTGTGCTGCTTACCGCGTACTGCTGTTGTGCTGCTCCTGCTACTTGCTGCTGGCGAGCTGCTGCTGCTCCTCACTACTATTAAGTCGATTTAGGTTTAGATAATTAGAAGAATAAGAAAGTTGAAAAAAAGAAGAAGAAGTAGAAGAAGAGGAAAAAGGAAATAATTCTGTCACTAGCGCCGCTCCGTTTTAGTTACTAGAGTTGGCCAATGCGACAAGCGCAACGATTCTAATCTACGGTGGGGCATTTGTTTTTTGCTCAACTCTTTACTAGAGTCAGTGGTAGAACAATTTGGTGCTGGTAATTTGTTTGCATGTGTCGTCGTGGCTTGTGAGTACTTCTAGTAGATTTAGTGTTAATTTGGTAGACAGACACAACTCAATCAAAAATAAATAAATTTGTAGACTAACAGAGGGGGAGGACTGTCACCGGGGTCATCATCTCGGCTGCATTATTGGACCATCTGCCATCTCTGGTACGCAAAGCCTCCGCACTTTCCTGGATTTTTCATTAGTTTAGTTTTCTCGGACAGAATTATTGCACGAATGTGGGGTATAATTGTTAGGATGTAACAATCATTAGTCTTCGAGAAGAATGATATTAAATAACATAGTGGCCTATGATGTATTTTCGTATTGAAAATGCATTTGGCACTAGTCCTCGCTTAACAACATCATGGGTGGGAAGCGGCAACTTTGGAAGTGCATTGGTGTAGTTGATTATCTTCTGCTCAAAATTTATGATGCTATAATGTTGTATGATAATGTTGTAAGGGTACTAATTGGTCTCTTCTGCTTCTTATCAGAGATGGGGGGAAGCAGCCACCGCCGCTCTGCCTCACCGGAGTACGAGTTGGATGCTTTCGAGTTCTTCAGTATCATACTTGGGACTTCAGTATCAGCCACGAGGCAGGTATATAAAATGAGAGATCTCCCCTTCACCCATCTCATTATGATAACTCTGTTGTTTGCTACATCACTCCTTGTCCCAAATTGCAGAGGCTGCCTGACACTTTTATGAACATGCTGGGTGAAGATCCGCCAGATAATGTGAAGCTCCGACAGGCCGGCAGCGGGGTTCGCAGGCTGTGGGACGTGGAGTTGGTGATCAAGGAGGGCCACATGTACCTGTGCCGTGGCTGGGAGAAGTTCCACAGTGCCTACGACCAGCGGACTGGGTACTTTCTTCTCTTCAGGTACGACGATGACGCCACAATGCTCATCGTGAAGGTTTTCAACACGACTATGTGTCACATGCGCTACGCTGACGACGAAGATGCCAGTGCATTCTACCTCTTCTTATTCCTCTACATTTGGCTTTGTCTCACATTGATTGTTAACGGTCATTGTTGCGTTTGGACAGGCAATGGGAGCAGCAGCAGCGACACTGGCTACAGCCAAATCAGCAGCGATTATGGCTGTAGGAAAAGCAATGGCGATTCTGGCTTTAGCGAAAGCAGCAGCGATTCTGGCAGCAACAAAGACAACAAGAAGGATGATCCGGACTAGAGTGGGGGAGAAGAGGAGCAAAGTGGGGATGAGGAGCTGCAGGATGACGATGGGCATCGGGCTGAGGATGACCTAGCGTTGGTGGTGGCTGACCAAGGGCAAGAGATGGTGGTGGCTGACCATGGGCAAGAGATGGTGGTGGCTGACCATGGGAAAGAGATGGTGGTGGCTGAGGATGACCTAGCAATGGTCGTGCCCGTCCTGCCTGAAGGTGGCCTCGTGATGGTGGTGGTGCCTGACAATGACCACACACCGGTGGTGGCGCCGGCGATCCCATAGCTAGGTGACATGACCACGCCAATTGTGGTAGAAGACTACATCCCGCTGCCTCCACCGCCTCGTCACTCTTGGCGCATCAGGCTAAGGAAGGAGAAGGAGAAGAACAATGAGAACTGAACTATGTCAGGTATGTCACATCTCCAAAATGATATATATATATATATATATATATATATATATATATATATATATATATATATA
>NC_041381.1:26615445-26633805 GCF_002162155.2 Triticum dicoccoides | reverse complement strand
GCTTAGTTTCCTATAGGTTAGCTCCAAAATAACTTATGTTAGCACAAAATGATCAAGTTTACATAATAAGCTTATAGTCTTTTTCTTATTCTTCTTATTCTTCTTCTTTTCCAAAATGACATAGGTTAGCTTCATTTTACCTAAGTTGGCTCTAATATGCTAACTTAGAGAGCTTATATGCTTAGTTTCCTATAGGTTAGCTCCCAAATAACTTATGTTAGCACAAAATGATCAAGTTTACATAATAAGCTTATAGTCTTCTTCTTATTATTCTTATTCTTCTTCTTATTCTTCTTCTTATTCTTCTTCTAGTATTCTTCTAGTGTTCTTCTTCTTCTAGTATTCTTCTAGTCTTCTTCTTCTTCTCTTCTTCTTCTTCTTCTTCTTCTAACTTCTTGTTTATCATTTTGCAGATTTGATTTAATTCACGAAAGCTTGCATGGATGGAGTGCTTCTTTTCCATTTGTGTTTTTATTTTGTATCAATGTGAAACTTTTGTGAATTGATGGATAACGGTGTTGGATGAACAATGTGAAACTTTTGTAATATGTAACGATGGAACTATGTGTTGGCTATGTATGTATATATGATGAAACTTCTGTGTTGGATATGATTGTTATATGGATGCTTGTTGTATATATATGTGTTGGATATCTCATATGTGAAATAGTGACCTGAGATTAAGAAAAAATGAAAAAAAAATTAAAAAAATTGTTACTAATGGCGCACTTCCATGTGGTGCGCCATTAGTATACCAGATACTAATGGCGCACCCGTGGGATACTAATGGCGCACCTGTGGTGCGCCATTAGTATACCAGATACTAATGGTGCACCTGTGGTGCGCCATTACTAAAATATTCTAATGGCGTGGTGCTAGTGGCGCACCAGTAGTGCGCCATTAGTAGGCAAAACTGATGCGCCACTAGCATGCCTTTTCCTTGTAGTGATAGTAGTGTTACTATCTACAAAGCTCGACTTGTCGCAAAAAGGTTTTCGACAAGTTCAAGGTGTTGACTACAATGAGATTTTCTCAACTATAGCGATGCTTAAGTCTGTCTGAATCATGTTAGAAATTGCCACACTTTATGAAATCTGGCAAATGGATGTCAAAACTGCATTTCTTAATGGTTTTCTTAAAGAAGAGTTGTATATGATGCAACCAGAAGGTTTTGTCAATCCTAAAGGTGCTAAAAAATGTGCAAGCTCCAGCGATCCATCTATGGACTGGTGCAAGCATCTCGAAGTTGGAATATACGCTTTGATAAGTTGACCAAAGCATATAGTTTTATATGGACTTGCAGTGAAGCCTGTATTTACAATAAAGTGAGTGGGAGCACTACAACCTTTCTGATAAGTATATGTAAGTGACATATTGTTGATCAGAAATGATGTACAATTTTTCTGAAAGCATAAAGAAGTGTTTGAAAGGAGTTCTTTAAAAGAAAGACCTCAGTAAAGCTACTTACATATTGAGCATCAAGATCTATTGAGATAGATCAAGACGCTTGATAAGATTTTCAATGAGTAAATACCTTGACAAGATTTTGAAGTAGTTCAAAATGGAACAGTCAAAGAAAGAGTTCTTGCCTGTGTTGCAAAGGTGTGAAATTGAGTAAGACTCAAATCCCGACCACGGCAGAAAATAGAAAGAGAATGAAAGTCATTCCCTATGCCTCAGTCATAGGTTCTATAAAGTATGCTATGTTTTGTACCAAACCTATTGTATACCTTGCTCTGAGTTTGGCAAGAGAGTACAATTTTGATCTAGGAGTAGATCACTGGACAACGGTCAAGAATATCCTTAGTGAGGACTAAGGAGATGTTTCTCGATTATGGAGGTGATAAAAGAGTTCGTCGTAAAGAGTTACATCGATGCAAGATTTTACACTAATCCAGATGACTCTAAGTCTCAATCTGGATACATATTGAAAGTGGGAGCAATTAGCTAGAGTAGCTCCATGCAGAGCATTGTAGACATAGAATATTTGTAAAGTACATACGGCTCTGAATGTGACAGACCCGTTGACTAAATTTCTCTCACAAGCAAAACATGATCATACCTTAGTACTCTTTGGGTGTTAATCACATGGCGATGTGAACTAGATTATTGACTCTAGTAAACCCTTTGGGTGTTGGTCACATGACGATCTGAACTATGGGTGTTAAACACATACCGATGTGAATATTGGTGGTAAATCACATGATGATGTGAACTAGATTATTGACTCTAGTGCAAGTGGGAGACTGAAGGAAATATGCCCTAGAGGCAATAATAAAGTTATTATTTATTTCCTTATTTCATGATAAATTTTTATTATTCATGCTAGAATTGTATCAACCGGAAACATAATACATGTGTGAATACAAAGACAAACATAGTGTCACTAGTATGCCTCTACTTGACTAGCTCATTTAATCAAAGATGGTTAAGTTTCCTAGCCATAGACATGATTTGTCATTTGATTAATGGGATGACATCATTAGAGAATGGTGTGATTGACTTGACCCATTCCGTTAGCTTAGCACTTGATCGTTTAGTATGTTGCTATTGCTTTCTTCCTGGCTTATACATGTTCCTATGACTATGAAATTATGCAACTCACGTTTACCGGAGGAACACTTTGTGTGCTACCAAACGTCACAACATAACTGGGTGATTATAAAGGTGCTCTACAGGTGTCTCCGAAGGTACTTGTTGAGTTGGCGTATTTCGAGATTAGGATTTGTCACTCCGATTATCGGAGAGGTATCTCTGGCCCCTCTCGGTAATGCACATCACTATAAGCTTTGCAAGCAATGTAGCTAATGAGTTAGTTACGAGATGATGCATTACGTAAACGAGTAAAGAGACTTGCCGGTAACGAGATTGAACTAGTTATTGAGATACCGATGGTCGAATCTCGGGCAAGTAACATACCGATGACAAAGGGAACAAAGTATGTTGTTATGCGGTTTGACCGATAAAGATCTTCGTAGAATATGTAGGAGCCAATATGAGCATCCAGGTTCCGCTATTGGTTATTGACCAGAGACGTGTATCGGTCATGTCTACATAGTTCTCGAACCCGTAGGGTCCGCACGCTTAAAGTAAGATGACAGTTATATTACGAGTTTATGTGTTTTGATGTACCTAAGGTTGTTCAGAGTCCCATATGTGATCAAGGACATGACGAGGAGTCTCGAAATGGTCGAGACATAAAGATCGATATATTGGACGACTATATTCGGACTTCGAAAAGGTTCCGAGTGATTCGGGTATTTTTCGGAGTACCGGAGAGTTACGGGAATTCGTCGGGGAGTGTATGGGCCTTATTGGGCCATACGGGAATAGAGGAGAGAGGCCAAAAAGGAAGGAGGTGTGCAGCCCCCCTCTGGTCTGAATTGGACAAGGCGTGCAGCCCCTTTTTCCTTCTTCCTCTCCCCCTCTTTCCTTCTATCCTACTCCAACAAGGGAAGGAGGAGTCCTACTCCCGGTGGTAGTAGGACTCCCCCCTTGGCGCGCCCTCCTCCTAGGCCGGCCGCCTCCCCCCTTGCTCCTTTATATACGGGGGCAGGGGGGCACCCCATAGACACAACAATTGATCATTGATCTCTTAGCCGTGCGGTGCCCCCTCCACCATAGTCCTCCTCGATAATATCATAGTGGTGCTTAGGCGAAGCCCTCGTCGGTAGAACATCATCATCGTCACCACACCGTCATGCTGACGGAACTCTCCCTCGACACTCGGCTGGATCGGAGTTTGAGGGACGTCATCAAGCTGAACGTGCGTATGAACTCGCAGGTGTCGTGCTTTCGGTGCTTGATCGGTCGGGCCGTGAAGACGTATGACTACATCAACCGCGTTGTGCTAACGATTCCGCTTTCGGTCTACGAGGGTACGTGGACAACATTCTCCCCTCTCGTTGCTATGCATCACCATGATCTTGCGTGTGCGTAGGAAATTTTTTGAAATTACTACGTTTCCCAATAGTGGTATCAGAGTCTGGTTTTATGTGTAGATATTATATGCATGAGTAGAACACAAGTGAGTTGTGGGCGATACAAGTCATACTGCTTACCAGCATGTCATACTTTGGTTCGGCGGTATTGTTGGATGAAGCGGCCTGGACCGACATTATGCGTACGCTTACGCGAGACTGGTTCTACCGACGTGCTTTGCACACAGGTGGCTGGCGGGTGTCAGTTTCTCCAACTTTAGTTGAACCGAGTGTGGCTACGCCCGGTCCTTGAGAAGGTTAAAACATCACTAACTTGACGAACTATCATTGTGGTTTTGATGCGTAGGTAAGAACGGTTTTGCTCAGCCCGTAGCAGCCACGTAAAACTTGCAACAACAAAGTAGAGGATGTCTAACTTGTTTTTGCAGGGCATGTTGTGATGTGATATGGTCAAGGCATGATGCTATATTTTATTGTATGAGATGATCATGTTTTGTAACCGAGTTATCGGCAACTAGCAGGAGCCACATGGTTGGCGCTTTATTGTATGCAATGCAATCGCCCTGTAATTGCTTTCCTTTATCACTAAGCGGTAGCCATAGTCGTATAAGAAATAGTTGGCAAGATGACAATGATGCTACGATGAAGATCAAGGTGTCGCGCCGGTGACGATGGTGATCATGACGGTGCTTCAGAGATGGAGATCACAAGCACAAGATGATGATGGCGATATCATATCACTTATATTGATTCCATGTGATGTTAATCTTTTATGCATCTTATCTTGCTTTGATTGATGGTAGCATTATAAGATCATCTCTCACTAAATTTCAAGATAAAAGTGTTCTCCCTAAGTATGCACCGTTGCCAAAGTTCGTCGTGCCCAGACACCACGTGATGATCGGGTGTGATAAGCTCTACGTCCATCTACAACGGGTGCAAGCCAGTTTTGCACACGCAGAATACTCAGGTTAAACTTGATGAGCCTAGCATATGCAGATATGGCCTCAGAACACTGAGACCGAAAGGTTGAGCGTGAATCATATAATAGATATGATCAACATAGTGATGTCCACCATTGAGAACTACTCCATTTCACGTGATGATCGGTTATGGTTTAGTTGATTTGGATCACGTGATCACTTAGATGATTAGAGAGATGTCTATCTAAATGTGAGTTCTTAAGTAATATGATTAATTGAACTTAAATTTATCATGAACTTATTCCTGGTAGTATTTTGCAAATTATGTTGTAGATCAATAGCTCGCGTTGTTGCTTTCTTATATTTATTTTGATATGTTCCTAGAGAAAACTGTGTTGAAAGATCTTAGTAGCAATGATGCGGATTGGATCCGTGATCTGAGGATTGTCCTCATTGCTGCACAGAAGAATTATGTTCTTTGATGCACCGCTAGGTGACAGACCTATTGCAGGAGCAGATGCAGACGTTACGAACGTTTGGCTAGCTCAATATGATGACTACTTGATAGTTCAGTGCACCATGCTTAACGGCTTAGAATCGGGACTTCAAAGACGTTTTGAACGTCATGGACCATATGAGATGTTCTAGGAGTTGAAGTTAATATTTCAAGCAAATACCCGAGTTGAGAGATATTAAGTCTCCAACAAGTTCTATAGCTAAAAGATGGAGGAGAATAGCTTAAGCAGTGAGCATGTGCTCAGATTGTCTGGGTACTACAATCGCTTGAATCAAGTGGGAGTTAATTTTCCAGATAAAATAGTGATTGACAGAGTTCTCTAGTCACCATCACCAAGTTAGAAGAACTTCGTGATGAACTATAGTATGCAAGGGATGACGAAAACGATTCCCGATCTCTTCGTGATGTTGAAATCGATGAAGGTAGAAATCAAGAAAGAACATCAAGTGTTGATGATTGACAATATCACTAGTTTCAAGAAAAGGGCAAAGGGAAAGAAAGGGAAACTTCAAGTAGAATGGCAAGCAAGTTTTCACTCCTATGAAGAAGCCCAAAGCTGGACCAAAGCCTGAAACTGAGTGCTTCTACTCCAAAGGAAATGGTCACTGGAAGCCGAAATACCCTGAATATTTGGTGGATAAGTAGCATGGCAAAGTGAACAAGGGTATATTTCATATACAGGTTATTGATGTGTACCTTACTAGTGTTTATAGTAGCCCCTGGGTATTTGATAGTTGTTCGGTTGCTAAAAAATTAGTAACTCGAAACAGGAGTTACAGAATAAACAGAGACTAGTTGAGGGTGAAGTGATGATGTGTGTTGGAAGCGGTTCCAAGATTGATATAATCATCATCGCACACTCCCTATACTTTCGGGATTAGTGTTAAACCTAAATAAATGTTATTTGGCATTTGCGTTGAGCATAAATATGATTTGATCATGTTTATTGCAAATACGGTTATTCATTTAAAGTCAGAGAATAATTGTTGTTCTGTTTATACGAATAAAGCCTTCAATGGTCATACACCCAATGAAAATAGTTTGTTGGATCTCGATCGTAGTGATACACATATTCATAATATTGATGCCAAAAGATGCAAAGTTGATAATAATAGTGCAACTTATTTGTGGCACTGCCGTTTGGATCATATCGGCGTAAAGCGCATGAAGAAACTCCATAAAGATGGATTTTCGGGATCACTTGGTTATGAATCATTTGATGCTTGCGAACCGTGCCTTTTGAGCAAGATGACTAAAACTCCGTTCTCCGGAACAATGGAACGAGTTACTAACTTGTTGGAAATAATACATACTGATGTATGCAGTCCAATAAGTGTTGATGCTCGTAGCAAGTATCGTTATTTTCTGACCTTCACAGATGATTTGAGCAGATATGAGTATGTCTACTTAATGAAGCACAAGTCTGAAACATTTGAAAAGTTCAAAGAATTTCAGAGTGAAGTGGAGAATCATCGTAACAAGAAAATAAATTTTCTATGATCTGATCATGGAGGACAATATTTGAGCTACAAGTTTGGCCTTCATATAAAACAATGTGGAATAGTTTCACAGTTCACACCACCTGGAACACCACAACGTTATGGTGTGTCCAAATGTCATAACCGCACTTTTATTGGATATGGTGCGACCTATGATGTCTCTTAACAGTTTACCACTATCGTTTTGGGGTTATGCATTAGAGACGGTTGCATTCACTTTAAATAGGGCACCATCGAAATCCGTTGAGACAACGGCTTATGAAATGTGGTTTGGCAAGAAACCAAAGTTGTCGATTCTTAAAGTTTGGGGCTGCGATGCTTATGTGAAAAAGTTTCAACCTGATAAGCTCGAACCTAAATCAGAGAAGTGTGTCTTCATAGAATACCCAAAGGAAACTGTTGGGTACACCTTCTATCACAGATCCGAAAGCAAGATATTCATTGCTAAGATGGATCCTTTCTAGAGAAGGAGTTTCTCTCGAAAGAAGTGAGTGGGAGGAAAGTAGAGCTTGATAAGTTAATTGTACCTTCTCCCGAATTGGAAAGTAGTTAATCACAGAAATCGGTTCCAGTGATTCCTACACCAATTAGTGAGGAACCTAATGATGATGATCATGAAACTTCAGATTAAGTTATTACAGAACCTCGTGGGTCTTCCAAAGTACAGTCCGCACTAGAGTGGTATGGTCATCCTGTTCTGGAAGTCATGTTACTAGACCATGATGAACCTATGAACTATGAGGAAGCGATGATGAGCCTAGATTCTGCGAAATGGCTGGAGGCCATGAAATCTGAGATAGGATCCATGTATGAGAACAAAGTGTGGACTTTGGTGGACTTGCCCGATGATCGGCAAGCCATAGAAAATAAATGGATCTTCAAGAGGAAGACGAACATTGATAGTAGTGTTACTATCTACAAAGCTCGACTTGTCGCAAAAAGGTTTTCGACAAGTTCAAGGTGTTGACTACAATGAGATTTTCTCAACTGTAGCGATGCTTAAGTCTGTCCGAATCATGTTAGCAATTGCGACATTTTATGAAATCTGGCAAATGGATGTCAAAACTGCATTCCTCAATGGTTTTCTTAAAGAAGAGTTGTATATGCACTACAAAAAAAATACACTTCCTTGATGATACGTGTTTGTCACAGTAGGTCGCGTTTTTGTCATGCATGTACATCAAGATAGTCATACCTGTGCTGTGTAGAAGTGTTCCATGACATTACCAAAATTATCATCACGGAAGTGTCCACTTCCATGATGATAATTCGCGCATCACAGAAGTGCTTTCGTCAAGGGTGACCGACATGTGGCATCCACTGTAACGGAACGCCGTTAAGCTATCGGGTCGGGTTTTGGATCCGATAACCCATTAACAGCCCCGACCAATGGGGATTTTCCACGTGTAAAATCATCATTGGCTGGAGGAAACACGTGTCCGCTCACCGTTGGGACAGATGTCATCCACTCATTGGACGGAAGAGCCTATGGTACGTCGACACGTGGCATGGCCCAACAGAGGCCCATTCCTGTGAAAAGGCCGGCCCAGTAAAAATTAGCAGGCCAGCCCATATAAGGCCTACTTGTGTCAGGTCCATTTAAGCCCACGGCCCATACGAGATGAGCCAATTCGGCACGTCAACGGCCCGTTAAAGATTTGACACCATTGCAGCCCATCGTCAGTTCGAGCCCGTTAACAGCCCGCTATATATCTGGGCTCAATATCGGCCCGATGAGATTTCGGCCTGTTAACAGCCCGTTTAATGGATGGGCCAATTTTTAGGATGTACATCTTTTGGCCTTTTAGCGACCCATTTAGGCTAGTTTCTGGCCCGGTGTGTCTTTCAGCCTGTTGACGGCCCATAAATCTGATAGGCCATTTGTTGTCGGACCTGAGTTTCGGCCTTTTAGCGGCCCATTTAAGTGTTGGGCCAATTTTCTGGCCTGGTGTCACTTTCAGCCTCTTGACGGCCCATAAATCAGTTGGGCCATTTTTATTCAGACCTGAGTTTTGGCCTTTTAGCGACCCATTTAAGTGTCGGGCCAATTCCCGGCCCTGTGTGACTTTCGGCCTGTTAACGGACCATATATGAGTTCGGCCATTTGTAGTCGGACCTTAGTTTTGGCCCTTTAACGACCCATGCCCTTCATGGTCCAATACCAGCACGGTTTCTCTTTCGGCCTGCTAAAGGCCCACAACACAGTTGGGCCATTTACAATACGACCTGATTTTCGGCCTCTTAGCGGCCCATGCTCTTCATGGTCCAGTACAAGCCCGCTGTCTCTTTCGGCCTACTAAAGGCCTACAGTATAGTTGGGCCATATGTAGCCCAAACTTAGTAACGGCCTGTTAACGGCCCGTGAAATAAACTGGGGCCACCTGTTGCCCGCTTCGATGTCGGCCTGTTAACGACCTGGGAGGTAAGAGGGCCGACCATTAACTTTCGGCCTAGTAACGGCCCATTAACTTAATGGGCCCACTAAAGTTCGTACATGTCTTTAGGCCAAATTAGATATTTTGAGCCCATTACGACGAGCAATTATGCACAGGACCAAAACCAATCACGCAAAGGTACGGCATACAGGGAATAACGTTGCACATCCAGCATATATTACAGGAAATTACATCCACTGGGCAATCAAAGATTGATGCCAGTGCAAATAAATGAGCAGAACCTAACCATCTACAATGTCACAATCTGCAACCTCAGCACAGATGACGCCCATAAGCATGTGGGCAAGTTCTTTCTGCTTTGCTGCACTGTCTCTGAAAACATTGATCAGTTGTTGTGTCGCACGACTCTGCACCTCTGATTCATCCACCATTTCCATCATTGCTTCAGCCATTAATTGGTTCACAAACATACATTTATTCCGTTGCATTTGAGACAGAGGATACTGAACAGATTCAGATGACGATTTTGGCAGGCTTGTATTATTGATAGTGGAGAGTGTCTCAACCACTGCATCATAACATAAATTAGGACGGGAACCAAACAGATTAATCATGAGTTATTGCCATATTAACTGGCCTAGATTTACTGGAAATAAACAATGGGGTTGCCTTGCTGTTTTCAGAGTTTGCCTTCTTATCTTCACCAACCTGCACAAAATTAACACACTAGCATTGCTATCATTGGCCAAGTTAGATAATAGGAAAGCAACATTGACACAATGAACGTTTGGGCAAGTAGCCTACACCAAATTAACACAATATGGCACAGCTATCATCAGCCAGGTAAGGTAGTACGAAAGCAACATTGACACAATGAATGAATGGGCAACCAGAGAAGCACTACAATTCACTAATGTGTGTGATATGACATAGTACATTCATGCAGCTCGGTATGCAAAACTACCAGGCAGTTTCCCTTACAAAAATCAACATTGGCGCCCTTAACATTTTGCTACAACTAATTTTAGATCAGATAGAGGTTAGATTCACGCCGATTCACAAAATATATGTTGATGTAAAAATATAGTGATATACAACAGGTACTTACATCAGCATTGGAGCACAGAGAATTCCCGCAAGATATTTTCCTCGAATACGATCCCAATGGAGGAAGTCTTCTATCGTTTAACCTTATTTTTTTAAAAGAGATATGGGTAAGAAACATGTAGAAAATATGATCAGAATGCTATATAATTTCATGATGCGAGGATACGCACACGCTTCTTAGAATGGAGTTGACATTCTTTTGCTGGACTGGAGCGGACTAGTTCTTTGGCCACTGGAATCTGCTTATTATCAGTGGGAGTTGGGTTTCTCTGTGCTGGAGCAGTATCTATGAAAAATGGAGTTGGTTTATTATCTCCTGGAGTTTGGATCTTTTGCAAAGACCTGGTTTGTAACCCTTCAGATTCTAACAGAGCCGTCTTCCCCTTGCATGCCTTATATAGAAGAATGGTGATTCAGTTATAAAACATGCTACAGAAGAGATGGAATAGGTACTGAAAAATAGAAAGGCATGACATATTGACATGTATTCCCTCCATCCGGAAATAAATGGACGGGTCTAGGCGTATTTCAGTTCTAGATACATCCAGTCTTATCCATTTCTGTGACATTTAATCTGGACAGAGGGAGTATGATGTAAGAGCTAGGGATACGATAGGACAACACAGTAAAAAAAACATTGAAAAACCCACTGCAGAACCAAAGTATTCAAACCCACTGATATGAGATAGTACACTCATGCAGCTCAGGATGCAAAACTACCAGGCAGTTTTCCTTACAAAAATCAACATTGTGGCCTTTAATCATACATTTTGCTACAACTAAATTTAGATCAGATAAAGGTTGGATTCATGCTGATTAACAAAATACATGCAGATGTAAAAATATAGTGATATACAACAGGTACTTACATCTACATTGGAGCACAGAGAATTCCTGCAAGAATCTTTCCTCACAAACGATACCATTGCAGAAATTCTTCTATTTGTTAAGCTTATTTTCTAAAAGAGAGATGGGTAAGAAAAAAGTAGAAAATATGATCAGCATGCTATAAAATTTCATGATGTAAGGATACGCACACGCTTCTTAGAATTGAGTTGACATATTTTTGCTCAACTGGAGCGGAGTAGTTCTTTGGCCACTGGAATCTGCTTATTGTCAGTAGGAGTTGGGTTTCTCTGTGCTGGAGCAGTATCTATAAAAACTGGAGTTGGTTTATTATCTCCTGGCGTTTGGATCTTTTGCAAAGGCCTTGTTTGTAGCCCTTCAGATTCTAACATAGTCGTCTTCCCCTTGCATGCCTTGTATAGAGAATGGTGCTTTAATTATAAAACATGCGACAGCAGAGAGATGGAATAGGTACTGAAGAATAGAAAGGCATGACATATTGACATGTATTCCCTCCATCCAGAAAAAAATGGATGGGTCTAGGCATATTTTAGTTCTAGATACATCCGTTTTTATCCATTTCGGCAACATGTAATCCGGATGGAGGGAGTATGGTGTAAGAGCTAGGGATACGACAGGACAACACAGCAAAAAAAACTATTTGAATGTAAAACAATATGCTAGCGGAATACGTACAGAAATAACCAAGGCAACATACACGTGTATGATTGGGAAAATAAGATGGCATTGCAACAGAGCACTAGAACAGCACTTCAATGTAAAAAAACATGGTATGGCAGACAGATGAAGTACATACTGATGAATAACAATGCATAAGATATTCAGAAGCATGATGTCCAAATTAAGCAGATGGCATTGCGGTAGAGTAGAATGACAGTACTTGAATTTGAAAACATGTTATCATGAATGGAATAGGTACTGAAAAACAGGAAGGCATGACATATTTACATGCATGATCAGCATGCTAAGCACATGGCATTGCAACAGAGTAGATACACTCCAGGACATTATCACAGGCCAAGTTAGAGCAAGGACCTTGTGGGTGAATAGGATTCATCATCTTTCTACAAGTCTTCTAAAGAACTGCCTTTACATGTTCCATCATATTGGGTATCATTTACATCAAGTTTATTGGCCTTTACATTGCTCCGTGAGGTTCTTGTGGATATATCAGTGTGTGCAATTATATCTGACATGCATGGAAGACAACTAGTAGTTAGATTTATGTAAATGAGTGCCTGTAGGAGACGACACAAATAGTAGGACTGGGGTTAACTAGCAGCAACAAGTCTCATAAACTAAAGGGAGAACACAGATGAAAGCTATAGAATATGTATCGTTTGTACTCGAGATTAACTAGATGGCATACAAAAGTATTAAAGAACAACATAGGTAATACTAGAAGTGATATAATACTATAATCACCAGCCTGTGGGATAGCATTGGCTGATGGATGATAACTATGGAACAGCGTTACCTAAAGAACAAGTATCTTAGCTGAACTATGGAACAGCGTGAACTCCCGAACAAGACCCGTAAGAGATCAGCATGAATATACAGTGAAATGTGATGATCTATTTTTCGTGCTTAGATGAATAACAAAGCCATAAATGTTGCACACAAGTAAGATGAGGATACAACCTATCTGGCTGCCATCCATAGGAGTGAGCATCATGTGCTGACTTGTCGATGGCCCTGTTGTTGTTGTGGCTGTCCATGTCGGGCACGCGCATTCGATGCAGGGAACTGTTGAGTGGGGACTGTAGCTCCCTTCTGGTGTATGCTTCCCTTGTTGGAGCAGCTGCGGTGAGTCAGAAGACGGTGTGTCTGAAGATGCAAATAACGCATAACGTTAAGAACGACATATATCTTTGATCCGAAGAAATACACTAAGATATCAACAGCAAGGTACGAGAGTGGTCACACGTCTGTTGACTGAAGACTAAATTGGGGTCACACGATTTTATTTTATTTTGGTACTGTCCGATCTACGCCGGATGGCTTGATGGCCGTCTTGTGCCTCCCGCCTGACACTGTTTGGAATATTCCCCGAAGAGCCAGCGACCAACGGTAGAGCAGCCTGCCTCCGCCGTCCGTGGCCTCGTCCAAAACCCGGCTCCCCGCCCCACCGCACTACCATGGTTGCGCCGCCCCCGGGCCAATCCACAAAGACTCCCCGTCATCCAGATTCGGCGGCGGCAGTACCTTCAACCCAGGCAACTCTAAAAGATATCCATCTAAGCGCTGCTTCCGTAGCGAACTTGCGGCCCCGCATCCTTATGTTAGACACCAGCCAACTGGCAGCCTAGGAGCTCCGCCACCTCGAGGGGTGCTGCTTCCCATTCGGAATCGATTGGCCCAGAATAAAAATGCAGACAACTGACGCCTAAATAAAGTGATTTCAGATGAGGGGGCGACCTATCTAGTGGCATGGTGAAGTAGGCAGGTCCAGCTGCCGAGTCGGTGAGGCCGGTGCGGTTGTGGTGGTGACCGGCGGCAGGGAAAGAGCGATGTCACGACGGTCAACGGCTACGCGGAAGCAGCGCCAGGACTCTGGACGGATCTGAAGTTGGAGCCGCCCCTGCGCCGTGAACAACGGCGGGGGTGAATCGGCTCCGGTACGGTTCACGCAGCCGTCATCGAGGTAGCACCAGCAGCACAGAGTAAGAGGCACACGGCCCAATGCACGACGGCAATTGGACAGCGTCTCCGGCATTAGGGAGGAGGGCGGCTGTGAAATTGGTGCTGTGGGGGTGCCATGGAGGTGGGGCTGAGGTTTCGCGGCTCGGGAGAAGGGAGCTTCCCTGGGAGAAGGTGATTTGGCGCCCACGAGGTATGAATGGGGGCGGGCGGGGGGGAATTGGGAGGGGAGTAGAAGCATGTCTTACGGACGCATTTGTCTGAAATGTAAGGGGGAGTTACAGTTCTACCCTTGCCTATAGGCTTCTCGGCTTGGGTCTGTGTACTGAGGGTCGAGTATAGTAGAGTAACTTTGCTTCTCCCCAAATAGTGGGCGGGAGCAATTTCGGTCGAGGAGGGTGTGTTTTGAACTATAGTGGGTGCGAGCGAATTCGGGAGAGGAGAGCGTGCTTTGAAATAGTGGGCGCGAGCTATTTCGGGCGAGGAGAGCGTGTTTTGCCGACCATGGTTTATGAATTATTCGGCACATGTCATTTCGGCCGAGGAGAAGGCACGCTTGGATGAAGTTACGAACCTACCCTCGCGTCTTCCATTTATTTTCTCAGGCGAATTCCACCGAGCAGAGAGGATGTTTAACGGTTCGTTCAAATTTTGAGAGAACGAGCATCCACGTCTACCTTACCAAGTCGATTCGAATCAAATTTTGAAATATTAGCTTGCCACTTCTTTTTTAGATGGAGAGATGATGCTCGGGAGTAATGTGTTTTTACATGCTCGTTGCTAGCGATTTACTATATGACAAATAGTTGACCCACTCAAAAACGCGAATCAAACCCAAAATGAAATCTCTCGATTCAATGAACTAGCTCGTTCAGTAGGTCAAAATAGTGAACTAAATCCAAAATTGAAAACCTCAATCGAGTAGCATGTTGTACAGTATTATAGTACTCCATGAACATGTTGAAAGTCAAATTAATGAACTTGTTTGATATACGTATATATCCGTTCATGTGTGGATTGCAGACAACATGGTCTCCAATTTAAATATTTGAATCCAAGTTTATATCAGTCTTTGATGCATAAAACGCGACCTCCCCCTCTCCCGGACTCCTGTTCTCTCTCTCTCTCTCTCTCACTCACTCTCTCGCCAACAATCTTCAATTCTGTCGCACGCATCCGACACAAAACCCTTGTTGGTCCCTCTCCCTTTCTCTCCCCGCCTCTCTCTCTCTCTCTCTCTCTCTCTCTCTCTCTCTCTCTGTGTGGGGGGGGGTCTTTCTAGTCCGCATTCATATATACACCATCTATAGGTCTCTCCCGCACACTATGTATGATACTCTAGCTAGTCCAAGCTAGATATCTTGGGTGCACTCATCGTACGCACACAAATTCCTTGGCTCTTTGCCCGTAACTCTCTCACGCACCACTATATCGTCTTGGAGCTCTTCCCCCCCCTCTCTCAAACTCTCCATCCACCTGGGTCACACATACACATGCATATCTCACTCGAACTTGATAGGCCCATCTAAAACTCTATGTCTCTCCATCGTTCTCTCTCCATCTCACACGCACACACACACAATCTCATGCCCAGCTAGCCAAGTATGATGGTCTCTCACTCAATTGTAGGCACACACAGCCCCCGTATATGTATATGACTAGCTAATCTTAGTCTCCATCACAAACATGTGCATGGTCTATCTCGATTTCTCTCGGGGCACCTTTCTATCGCACATGCACTCCCTCGATCTCCCACCCATATAGTCCCCTCACGATCTCGAGGGGATCTCTCTATCACAAACACACCCTCTCTCCCTCCCCATGCGTCCATGCCATCCATGTGTCCCTCTCAACCTTTTTTCCTTGTTGGCCAGACCTCTATTGGACATGTGCTACAGGGGTGTCTCTCGCCGTTGCAAACAATCACACACTAGCTATCTTCATGTATCTCCTCGCCTCGCTTTTCCATCTCGGAGATGCATGCGTGATATGTTCGCATAAGAAACGAAAAAACACACACTCTCTCTCTAATTTATCGTTTGTTGTCACTTTCTCTTTCACACACATACTCTTTTTGCACACTTACTCATTCTCCTTCACACGCACTTGATATGTCTCGACTGAGGCACTCACCTCCGTCCATAACACATAGATTTATTGAAAAGTCAAACATCACAAAGTTTGACCATGTACGTGGAGAAAAAGAATTAGATCTAGTACGGCAAACATATACCATTAGTTTCACCATGAGATGTAGTTTTGTATGATGTATCTTTGGTATTGTAGATATAAATAACATTTGCGTAAACCTGATCAAAGTTTCCAAAGTTTGACTTCTAAAAAATTTACAAGCACTGCATTATCGAGTGGATGGAATATCTCTTTCCCCCTCTCAGCTATCTGATGCACCACTCAGCCTTATCAGGGCTCCTCAATCTCTCTCAAACTTTATTGGTCAGTTTGGTTTGTGGCCTGACCCTCATTCCTTGATGGTCGGTACTGCCTGGTGTGGACGTGAGATGTAAAATATTTCTGCCTGGCCAGGCTTGTGTGGTGCTGAAGCGTTTGGTTCATGCCTGTGTGGACTTTGGTGGGGTGAAGAGGACATTATATGCATGTTGTACCCATATCACAGGCCAAGTTAGAGCAAGGACCTTGTGGAGTGAAGAGGATTCATCATCTTTCTACAAGTCTTCTGAAGAACTGCCTTTACATGTTCCATCATATTGGGTATCATTTACATCAAGTTTATTGGCCTTTACATTGCTCCGTGAGGTTCTTGTGGATATATCAGTGTGTGCAATTATATCTGACATGCATGGAAGACAACTAGTAGTCAGATTTACGTAAATGAGTGCCTGTAGGAGACAACATAAATAGTAGGACTGGGGTTAACTAGCAGCAACAGGTCTCATAAACTAAAGGGAGAACACAGATGAAAGCTATAGAATATGTATCGTTTGTACTCGAGATTAACTAGATGGCATACAAAAGTATTAAAGAACAACATAGGTAATACTAGAAGTGATATAATACTATAATCACCAGCCTGTGGGATAGCATTGGCTGATGGATGATAACTATGGAACAGCGTTACCTAAAGAACAAGTATCTTAGCTGAACTATGGAACAGCGTGAACTCCCGAACAAGACCCGTAAGAGATCAGCATGAATATACAGTGAAATGTGATGATCTATTTTTCGTGCTTAGATGAATAACAAAGCCATAAATGTTGCACACAAGTAAGATGAGGATACAACCTATCTGGCTGCCATCCATAGGAGTGAGCATCATGTGCTGACTTGTCGATGGCCCTGTAGTTGTTGTGGCTGTCCATGTCGGGCACGCGCATTCGATGCAGGGAACTATTGAGTGGGGACTGTAGCTCCCTTCTGGTGTATGCTTCCCTTGTTGGAGCAGCTGCGGTGAGTCAGAAGACGGTGTGTCTGAAGATGCAGATAACGCATAATGTTAAGAACGACATATATCTTTGATCCGAAGAAATACACTAAGAGATCAACAACAAGGTACGAGAGTGGTCACACGTCTATTGACTGAAGACTAAATTGGGGTCACACGATTTTATTTTATTTTGGTACTGTCCGATCTACGCCGGATGGCTTGATGGCCGTCTTGTGCCTCCCGCCTGACACTGTTTGGAATATTCCCCGAAGAGCCAGCGACCAACGGTAGAGCAGCCTGCCTCCGCCGTCCGTGGCCTCGTCCAAAACCCGGCTCCCCGCCCCACCGCACTACCATGGTTGCGCCGCCCCCGGGCCAATCCACAAAGACTCCCCGTCATCCAGATTCGGCGGCGGCAGTACCTTCAACCCACGCAACTCTAAAAGATATCCATCTAAGCGCTGCTTCCGTAGCGAACTTGCGGCCCCGCATCCTTATGTTAGACACCAGCCAACTGGCAGCCTAGGAGCTCCGCCACCTCGAGGGGTGCTGCTTCCCATTCGGAATCGATTGGCCCAGAATAAAAATGCAGACAACTGACGCCTAAATAAAGTGATTTCAGATGAGGGGGCGACCTATCTAGTGGCATGGTGAAGTAGGCAGGTCCGGCTGCCGAGTCGGTGAGGCCGGTGCGGTTGTGGTGGTGACCGGCGGCAGGGAAAGAGCGATGTCACGACGGTCAACGGCTACGCGGAAGCAGCGCCAGGACTCTGGACGGATCTGAAGTTGGAGCCGCCCCTGCGCCGTGAACAACGGCGGGGGTGAATCGGCTCCGGTACGGTTCACGCAGCCGTCATCGAGGTAGCACCAGCAGCACAGAGTAAGAGGCACACGGCCCAATGCACGACGGCAATTGGACAGCGTCTCCGGCATTAGGGAGGAGGGCGGCTGTGAAATTGGTGCTGTGGGGGTGCCATGGAGGTGGGGCTGAGGTTTCGCGGCTCGGGAGAAGGGAGCTTCCCTGGGAGAAGGTGATTTGGCGCCCACGAGGTATGAATGGGGGCGGG
>NC_041381.1:26586968-26609985 GCF_002162155.2 Triticum dicoccoides | reverse complement strand
CTTTGATGCATAAAACGCGACCTCCCCCTCTCCCGGACTCCTGTTCTCTCTCTCTCTCTCTCTCTCTCTCACTCACTCTCTCGCCAACAATCTTCAATTCTGTCGCACGCATCCGACACAAAACCCTTGTTGGTCCCTCTCCCTTTCTCTCCCCGCCTCTCTCTCTCTCTCTCTCTCTCTCTCTGTGTGTGTGTGGGGGGGGGTCTTTCTAGTCCGCATTCATATATACACCATCTATAGGTCTCTCCCGCACACTATGTATGATACTCTAGCTAGTCCAAGCTAGATATCTTGGGTGCACTCATCGTACGCACACAAATTCCTTGGCTCTTTGCCCGTAACTCTCTCACGCACCACTATATCGTCTCGGAGCTCTTCCCCTCCTCTCTCAAACTCTCCATCCACCTGGGTCACACATACACATGCATATCTCACTCGCACTCGATAGGCCCATCTAAAACTCTATCTCTCTCCATCGTTCTCTCTCCATCTCACACGCACACACACACACAATCTCATGCCCAGCTAGCCAAGTATGATGGTCTCTCACTCAATTGTAGGCACACGCAGCCCCCGTATATGTATATGACTAGCTAATCTTAGTCTCCATCACAAACATGTGCATGGTCTATCTCGATTTCTCTCGGGGCACCTTTCTATCGCGCATGCACTCCCTCGATCTCCCACCCATATAGTCCCTTCACGATCTCGAGGGGATCTCTCTATCACAAACACACCCTCTCTCCCTCCCCATGCGTCCATGCCATCCGTGTCCCTCTCGACCTTTTTTCCTTGTTGGCCAGACCTCTATTGGACATGTGCTACAGGGGTGTCTCTCTCCGTTGCAAAAAATCACACACTAGCTATCTTCGTGTATCTCCTCGCCTCGCTTTTCCATCTCGGAGATGCATGCATGATATGTTCGCATAAGAAATGAAAAAACACACTCTCTCTCTAATTTATCGTTTGTTGTCATTTTCTCTTTCACACACATACTCTTTTTGCACGCTTACTCATTCTCCTTCACACGCACTTGATCTGTCTCGACTGAGGCACTCACCTCCGTCCATAACACATAGATTTATTGAAAAGTCAAACATCACAAAGTTTGACCATGTACGTGGAGAAAAAGAATTAGATCTAGTACGGCAAACATATACCATTAGTTTCACCATGAGATGTAGTTTTGTATGATGTATCTTTGGTATTGTAGATATAAATAACATTTGCGTAAACCTGATCGAAGTTTCCAAAGTTTGACTTCTAAAAAGTTTACATGCACTGCATTATCGAGTGGATGGAATATCTCTTTCCCCCTCTCAGCTATCTGATGCACCACTCAGCCTTATCGGGACTCCTCAATCTCTCTCAAACTTTATTGGTCAGTTTGGTTTGTGACCTGACCCTCATGCCTTGATGGTCCGTACTGCCTGGTGTGGACGTGAGATGTAAAATATTTCTGCCTGGCCAGGCTTGTGTGGTGCTGAAGCGTTTGGTTCATGCCTGGGCCAGGCAAAGCATCAACGTCCCATCAATCAATCCATGCATCAATTATTTAATACTAATATCCATACATGTTGTTGTTAGCCTCGTGGCCGCACGACCAGGCATGGCCAGGCGTTCAAAATCGGTCGCTTGGGCTAGGCTACTTGCAGTGTCTAGAGTTCAGCTAGGCTAATTAAAGTGCAAGGGAACCCAGCCCAGGCGGGCTTTCTTTTTCACAGGGTAGCAACCAAACAAGCGTGCATGAAATCCAGCCACAACCCCAGGCCACGCAAAAGATGCTCACGACGCAAGCCAAACGGGCCTTATATCTCCCTGGTTCACACATACACATGTCTCACTCGCGCTATACATATAGACCCATCCAACACTCTCTGCCCTTGTTCTCTCTCCATGTGACACGCACCCCCCTAAGTACCATAATCCCTCACTCCATCATAGGCTCTGTTTGGGTCCATGGGTTAGAGTTAGTTTGGGTTAGTTTGGAGTCAACTAACCCAAAAAGATCCAAACAGGAGGGTTAGTTTAGGTTAGATGCATCTAACCCATCCAAAAAAACTAACCCATCCAGGAGGTGCTTATTTGGGTTAGTTCTTCTCGGGACCACTAATAAAAACTTTTTTCTCTCGCTCTCCCCGCAGCAGATCCCTCCCCACTTCCTCAAAGCTTCTCGTCCTCTCCCTCCCTCCCTCTCGCACGCTCGTGAAGGTGCCTCGCCGTATCCGCGCTCCATCTAACCCTGCCATCCAAACACCTCTTTACTTAGAGTTAGTTCAGGGTTAGAATGTAACTCTAACCTCTAACTGAGTTAGAGTATCCAAATAGGGCCATAGGCGCAAGCACCCCCCCCCCCTCCTAAGTATGATTATCTCTTACTAGCCATCAGGAACACACGTATTGTCTCCTTCCATCCATACGTCTATCTCGATATCTCTCGGGGCATCTTCTATCGCGCACACACCTTGTCACTCGATCTCCCACCCATGTAGTCCCATCACGATCTCCAAGGGATCTCTCTATGACAAACATACACTCTCTCCTCCCCATGTCTGCATTTTCTCCGTATGTCTCTCTCGACCTCTCTCCCTTGTTTGTCAGACCCCCCTTGGCCATGTGCTAGGGGTCTTCCTCTCTCGGTTCCAAACAACCACACACTATCTCCTCACCTTGCCTCCGTTGTCGAAGATGCATGTGTGATATGTTTGCATAAGACACGCACGCTTTTTCTCCACTTTTATCGTGTGTTGTCCATGTCTCTTTCACACACGCACACACACTTTTCTCTCTCTCTCTCTCTCTCTCTCTCTCTCTCTCTCTCTCTCTCTCTCTCTCTCTCTCGTCAGGGACTCTGTCACGTCCATAAGCATACGGATGTTTTGAAAAGTCAAACCTCAGAAAAGTTTGACTAGGTATATGTGGAGAAAAACATTTACATCTGGAACGATCATTAGATCATCACAACATGTACTTACTTCATACTATCATTTATCTTTGGTATTATCGATATAAGTAATTTCTTTATAAACTTGGTCAAAGTTTCAAAAGTTTGACTTTAAAAAAATGTTGTAACTACATTATCGAACAGAGGGAGTAGCTCTTTCTCTCTCTTTGCTATCTCTCACGGGCCTCCGCTCTCACTCGAACTCTCTATACCGATGGATTATACGCTCACTGTGTCAGCGTATAGCTCTGTATATTGTTTAGTTGACCGGTCAACCAATCCACATGCTGCGTTGTCAGCTCATGTTCTATATCTTGGTGTGCTGGCCCATGTGGCAGTGGGTGAAAATAAGTAAACTAGAGGCCCATCTAACACGCGGTGAAGGAAACAAAGTTGAAACCACTCGGGGTAGCACCCCGCATGCTAGTAAATTGAGGGCGCATTGAGGACAAACTTCTTGCGCGTGAAGGACGCACTCGCGCACAATTCACCACTACGCGGCGGCATGCACAGAAGGACGCACTCGCGCACACCCAGCACACAACACACACCAGCACACGTGTACACCGGCGTCGCCACCGGTTGAGATGGACGGCGAGGCAGACAACAAGAGGAGGCCGCTCGAGCCAAAATAGCATCCGGCGAGGCTGGACTTCATCAGCAGCCTCCCCGATGACATGCTGCTCGTCATCATCAGCCTCCTCCCCACCAAATCTGCTGTGCAGACCGCCCTGCTCTCCCGGCGGTGGCGCCCCCTCTGGCGCTGCGTCCCCCTCAACCTCACCGTCGACATCTGCCTCTGCGACGGGGATTGCAAACACATGGTCGCAGTCTCCAAGATCCTTTCATCGCACCCTGGGCCAGCCAGACGCCTTGACATCTGCATGTTCAGTACCAACTGCAAGGTCCAACCCAAGTTCGACGAGTGGTTCTTATCCCCCGCCCTAGATCAGCTCGAGGAGCTTAGCTTTGAAGCTGGACGATGTCGCTCTCTGCCGCCGTCCGCGCTCCGCCTCACGCCAACGCTACGCCGCGCCAGCTTTAGCTCCTGCTATCTTCCCCAGATTAATGCCGCGCCCACCCTTCTTCTTCCTCAACTCAAGCAGCTCGACCTCTTCGACGTTGTCATCTCGAAAAAGGCTATGGAGCACCTACTCTGCAGTTGTACTATGCTCGAGTACCTTCGTCTTGAGCAGATCCACGGGTTCATTAGCCTCCACATCGCCTCGACGAATCTCCGATGGATTTATGTGTCTTGCTGGCCCCGCAACAAGACATCAATTGGGAAGAGATCACTCCAGCTATTCCATGTTATGGTCATTGAGAATGCGTCTTTCCTTGAGAGATTGCTTGTATCGGATCTAGAAGGTCCGACAAAAATCAGGGTCATTGACGCGCCGAAATTGACAGTGTTAGTGTGCTCCTCTGCCAAATTCTCCGAACTCTTTATTGGATCCGTAATCATTCAGGTACAGCACTCATCTTCTTCTCTGTCTTCTTGAAATTCACATTTTTAAATTTCTTCTTGATGTATTTACGACCGTCTTCTAGAAAATGATTCCCACAAGCTTGACCCAGTCCATGCGCACAGTGAAGATCTTAGCACTAAAATCTATCGGCCCCAATCTGGATCAAGTTATTGGATTCCTTACATGCTTTCCATGCACGGAGAAGCTACTCATCGAGGTGAAACTTCTTTCCTATTAGTAAACGGTAATCACAACGTAGCTCAATTTTTTCGTAATTTTCCCAAATTACGATGACAAGTGTAGTGTTCAAAACTACATCTACGCACTACACCGAAAGAAATGTTTTTAGTACTTTTTCTCACGTGATCACATGCATCATTTTTATGCTGTACTACTATAGTAGCCTAGGCTAGTCATAGTGGAAAGTAACTTAGACTACTCCAGTAACTCTATGGTTACTCTAAGGGCAAGTACTACCTCCGTCCTGGTTTACTCTTCCAATTTTGTAGTATCAAATTTTGACCATAGATTTAACTGACAAAATGTGAATGCATGTCACTAAGAACTATATCGTTGGATTCGTATTTGAACATAATTTCAAATGGTGTAATTTTTAGTGACATGCATTGGCATTTTCTTAGGTAAATCTATGGTCAAAATTTTATACTAAATACGAGGTAGTATTCCCTCCGTCCCAAAATTCTTGTCTTACATTTGTTTACATACGGATGTATCTAACACTAAAATGTAACTAGATACATCCATATTTAGACAAATTTAAGACAAGAATTTTGGGACGGAGGGAGTACAAAAGTGGGCTATGTAGGCCAAAACATGTGTCAAATTCACTTGTGATGCATTTGGCATCGATGCCCCTCCATTCCTGACCTGGTGCCCCAATCTGGAGCACCTACTTTGCTCCGGTGCCAAATTAACTCACGCAATGAAAAAACACTGTGTGGGAGAGAGAGAGAGGACTGAGGCAATAAAAAACACTTGTTTGGGAGAGTGAGAGGCTGGTGTAGTTGGTTTGATTGATTTGTTTATACATGTGGGTCTGTGTGCATAGCGGTGCCAACTCTCTCACATCGCGAGAGCAGTGCCAAAATATTTTGATTTGACATCGATGCGTATTATGTGGCATACTTTTGCGAAATATGGCATCGGCCACATAGTGGAAGGAAACAAATGCCCAAGCTCTTCACGTGCTCCTAGTTAAATGAGAGGAAACAGAAACAGAGAGAGAGAGAGAGGGAGAGAGAGAGAGAGTGAAAAAATATCACTAGCCAGCCAACCCTATCGTATGAGCGAATGATATTGGTACCTCTTGATGACACAACAATCTTATGCAGCCAGCTGCTCTAATATGTTCTCTTCTTTTGCAGATAAAAAAGACCCTAAAGTGAAAAATGTGCTGCACTATAACAATCTCATCGAATGCCTTGATCTCCATCTTACAGAAATTGATTTGATCGACTACCGAGGCAGCACATCTGAGATTAAATTTGCCAGGTTCTTTGTTTTGGAGGCAAGTGTGCTCAATGTAACGAGGTTTGGCGTTCTCTGGCGCAACAATGAATGGCGTGTTGATCACCGCAAGCGTCTAAGCCTAAATGACAAAGTCTCCGCAGAAGTTGAATTTGTTTTTGAAACATCAAGTGGCTAGAGACTCGAAAACTTATTTGCCCATTAGTGACTTGTCAGGGCGGTAGATTTTAGTTTGTACGATAACGCTGCATCCACCTAAAGTAACAAAAGTTCTTACATGAACTTCCTAGTAATTCCCTCTTCCTAGGTGCAGCATTACTCCTAACATTTGTAATATCAGTTTGAAACTTGTAATATTGTCGTGTCCTATTCCTGTGTTTTCAAAATCCTGCGAATCAAACAGGTCCTGAGTTGGTGATAATGTTGTGCCTCCCATCTTTCACCAGTAGCCGTCGGATCTAGATCTGACGCATACAAACCAAGCTTCTCCATTTTTGCAAAAAGATGCCCGCACTTGTTCCCTATTTACAAACAACTCCTTGTCTCTCACAATCAGCCTTATCTCCTCCCCACCACATCTAGAAGGCCGTGGAAAAATCTGGCGCGATGGCCGCTGCCGGAGTAGTCCACCCCCAATCTTGGTATTCCGTGCAATGCACGGGCATCTACGCACGGGAAATTATGTCGAACAGGGCTAGTTGTAAGTAGGCTAGCTCTACAGCCATGATGATAGTGACTGCAGACGGTGAGGCTGACTATGGTATGCCGAACACGGCGCCTATACTCAGGTGTCATCTCCGGCGCAGGGTCTTGTCACTTCACTGTGAGGAGCAGCACGTAATAATTTGACCAACGGGTAGTACAGTGCTAGTACTCCTAGGAGTACTACATTGGTGGTACTACTACTAGTACTAGTAGCACCACCGTCTGGATTTAGGAGTACTACCACGTCCATCTGGATTTTAGTATTTGACTAGCAATATCTAGTAATGCATGTCACAAAAAATGTACTACTCCCTCTGTAAATAAATACATGGTATTTTATTCCTATCGGCGAGAGAACTTAATGTTTTCTTGCTAACTAGAGTCTTAATAGGATTACATGCAATGAACTAAACACTGCATGTCATGTTTGGTAGCCTCAAGTCATTGAAAGCATGCACGGCCCACATCTCTCATTGGTTGATATGTCACGAAATAAGAAACAAGGAGGGAGTTAATGCACCGTGCCTAAGTGTTTTGGGATTATTTGGTTTTCGTAATGTGACTTACACAAAATTTTTGTTTACATGCATTAACATTTTATTAGTTAAATCAAAGGTCAAAACTTGGCGCAAAATGCAAAGGGGACCAATAAACCAGTAAACATCAAACTTCTCTCGTTTGGCCCCAACTAGAGGTCCGGTGAGATGACTATACTGCACCAACACAGAGGGGGGCGCAGCTTCGTTGACTTACGACAACTGCCTTTGGGTGAATGACACCTGGGCCCAGGGGGTGGCTCGCCCACCAATCATACAGCCAAAGGAAGGTGCAATAGAGGGCCGAGGAGTAGTACGAAATCCTACGCACCTACGCACGCTAACCAAGGGCAAGAGTGATCACTCGAATCGCAAGATCAGTTGACTAGTAGAAGCTAAGCTAGACCCATGGAGGCGATGAGCGCGAGCATCAGCCGGCTTTGACAGATGGTCCACAACGCCGGCCAGCAGCCCGGCAACGAGGAACGTCTCCAGGTAGTATTGCTTGAGGCCGGCAGGGCGAGGGGCCGCTTGGACGACAGCTTCGTCTCTTTGTTCGACGAGGTCCTCGTCGGTTTCCTCGACAAGTTCACCATCGTCAAGAAGCTCATGGACGACTTTGACGTAAGCCTTCAGCTAACGCGCCCAGGCTCTGCGATGCCCGCCACCCTCAACGGCCACTATGGTGACAACCTCTTCGATGCACTGGTGGCCCTGCGACTGCCCGCCGTCGCGCCGAAGAATGTCCACCTTGAGGTCGCGCTCGCCGCGCAGCGCCTGGCGCAGCAAGACACCATGGACATAATCACCCATGTCTACGCGCATGCAAGAGGAGGACGATAGGACGCTGGCCTTCTTGGACCACAGGGCAACCTTGGACCCACTGTTCAGAAGCACGTTGAGCTCGCCGCCAACGTCGCTGCTCCTCACACGTCGGTTGGTGACCCGGCACACTAGGGCGTGAGGATGTCGTTGATGGATCCGTATGTATTTTTATCTTTCCGTCAAATCCATGTAGTAGTATATGATACTACAGTAATTATCTTACCTTTCGCATCAACTTCATAATTTTCGTACGTACTCCATGCATGAACGGCGCTAGAACCAAACTTCTTATTACTCTAGGCAAAATCGTTATTTTCTATCTATCGATCGCGCCATGGAGCAGAACCAAATTTTACAAGTTACGAGTTCAAAAGGAAAAGCCTGCCGTGTTCGCGTCGCACCCCCACATGGTTGGTCCGGCACGCCGCTCAAGCGGGAATGCGTGCGGTGTTGCATTTTCACTTAAAAGTGGGACCGTAGTTGACGAAACCTACTATCAGCAAACCCCCACCCCGCCCACCGCGCGATGGCTGATAAAACAGGAGGGAGAAGAGACGGTTGTAGCATGGACTCCAAGAAAATTGGTGTCGGATGGGACTCTTGTGGGTGGTGTGTGCCGTAGTGCTAGACATGAATGCTAGTTATGGCCCATGCCACCCCACTATATCGAGCCTATATCGAGGTACAGTACGTAGAACAAATTTCCTGCAGTCCGTGCTCAGCACTCCTCTATCTCTCTTCTCAGCCAGCCAGTGGACGCGTGGAGCCCATCGTCTGTTTGCTCACATGCGGTCCCACATGTCAGTGAAAACGCAAGCGGACCTACTGAACCTGCACATCTTTCACCTCGATGTGCTGGTGATGAAAAACAAATCCAAGAAAGATCTTCGGTGGCCGCTTTTAGAGTTACTCAAGAGTAGTAAGATTCTATTTATAGTTTAACCCAAGATGCACATCTCGTGGCTTCAACTTATCAACTACCACTCTATTTTCTTTCATGACACGACTTGGATGATGGATGTCCCACGTGTTGGCAAAAGGAGGAAGAACCCGACCAAATCTTCGGTTGTGCTCTCGAATTAGAGTGCTAACTTAAAAAAATTATTGTGTACTCCCTCCGTTCCAAAATACTTGACTTCCATTTGTCCAAAAATGGATGTGCCTATATACTAAAACATGTCTAGATACATATATATTTTGACAAATAGAAGGCATGTATTGTGAAACGGAGGGAGTAGAATGGATGCAAGTTTTTGTATTGGGAAGAAGAGTACATCCATATATTGATAGAGCGCAATTTAGTAGATGTTCTATCACTTTTAGCTAGCACAGAAGCTATAGATGAGATTAGTGCACTTGTTGATACTCCTACTTGGTATGCGTGTTGCTGCTTAGACGCAGAGAAAAACGGACCGGAGGGAGTACTAGAATAGAGGCTAGACATGAGACTAGATGCGAGGAAGCAACGTCTACTTCTTTACACTCGAAGAAGAAAGAAGCATGCAAGATCGAGCCTCCGCAGATCAACAATGAATGCATCGAGAAGGCACTAATCCAACTTACAGGAGTAGTAAAATGTATTCTTGTGGTTCTTGTTTTCTTTGGTCTTGCTTTTCTAGTCAAAATTATCGTTGGAGTCCGTGCAAAGCGGAGGTCCATTTGGGGTCGTGCGTTGCAGTTGGCCTTACAAGTGGGACCGCAGTTAAGGAAACCGACTATCGGCAAACCCCCACCTCGCCCGCCACATGATGGCTGAGTTATAGAAATGATGAGGTTGAAGAGATTGCTCTAGCGCGGACTCCAAGAAATATAATGTCAGATGGAAGTCGTGGTGGTGGCGTGTGCCGTACTCCTGGACGTGAATGCTTGTTCTGGACCATGCCACCCTACTACTCCTACTAGTTAGTACTATATAGTACTACTAGTATCGAGGATTCGAGGTGCTGGTTACGTAGTACAGTATGGCTACAGTAAAAACACCCGCACGACGCGCAAAGCATGTGAAGCTAGTACAAATAGTGTACTACTATTGTTGATTGGCCCCATCCGATAACCTGTTGCAATGCACGTACAATTATGTATTCGGAAAATATATTTTTTGCCTCGTCGCACCACCCACTCACAGAAGCAACTCGAAAGCCATTCATAAATTTAGTAACTTTATCACATGCATATCATTTTATTACATACAATAGGTCATCAACCCACATCGACAACGAGGATACATTATAAATACTAAAGTTTTGACCACACAACAAATAACAAGCAACGAAATGAACTTCAACTCAACCATTCCTCAGCATTGGAAACGCTTGCTTTGAACCACAAGTGATTCTCTGGGACGGGCCATCCATTGTCGATCTGGAGACCAAGGCAGGACTGGTCATCCAGGCTGAAGCGGCCTACTATATCAGTACTAGGGTAGGGAACCACCCAAATATCCGAGGTATAGACACAGTTGCTTCACATAAATGGTAGTAACGTTGTGTCAACAGCAGTTGGATCGCCTTTCACCATCATTGGATAGTGTTGTCCAAGGAAGAGCGAGTTTTCTCCAAGACTATCAATTCTATACCAGGGAGAAGGAGTTGGCGCTAGCACACTAGTATCCACCCCTAATACCATGCAACGGGTGTTGGAATAGGTCCGGAGAGTGTGACCATGGGAGACTACACCTGCTACCTTAGCAGTAACATCATCAGTGGGCTGTATACACACGAGAAGAGGTGATCCATCTGAATTAGTTGACAGGCGCCAAATAGTATATGGGCGCTGCTCGTCCTCATGCTCGTGATCATCACCATCATCATCTCCCCCTTGGTTATCAAAATCTTCAAGTATAGGTGGTGGAACGTTCACAGGACCTTGGAAACACAAGAAGAAGGTTAATTAGTAAGGCTGGCCATAGTGGGGGTAACGTAACTAGTATCATGCACTTGTGCCTCGCAAACATGCTTATGTGGCAGGCAATTAAGGAAGAGAGAGGTGGTTATAGTAACATAGGTAGATACCGTAACATAATAAATGTGATGCTACTATGTGGCATGCATGGCAATAAATGAGACCACCTATGATACTAATCTAAGATACTATGCACTATAGAGGTAGTAACATAAACTAGTAATGTATGCATGTTACTAGTCTAAGTTACTCCCCACTTTGACCAGCCTTGTTAACCCGCATGCATGTGGATGAAACAATTATAATTACGGTGGAAGACAAATGTACCGAAACAACGAGGATGCCATGCAAAAACAGTGCCACGAGTGGTGGCAGCAAACACAAGGCCCTCATATTGAATTGCATCACAGTACTCATCCGTGTACAGAAACTGATTTTTGAGCAATATCCATCCAGTCAAACCACTGACGACGGCAACAAGCTTGTCGAAGATAGCAACAACTTCATAGTTGTTGTAATTCCAAGAGCGGTTGGGGACTCGAGAAATTGCTATCTTCCGTAGAAGACAGTCACCATGATTGTATTTGAACATGCGTACAATACCGGTGTGCTCAACCTCTGGGCAGTCTGCTGAGATTTTTGGAAGTGGAACCCGGTCACGAGTGTACACATTCACAAGTTCCCACTCGCAGTTGTACCCAATGTAAACAACCCAATCTCCATTTGCGCCTGCCCAAGCCTTGCCCTCAAGTGATGGCATCTTAACATCATACGTATCATTATCAAGCGGTATCAACTTGCACAGGGCAAGGCCTGCGTCGTGACGGCGCCAGTCATCAGGGTCACGGCGAAGAAGATAGGGGAGATCAAACCGCTCCTTGACTCTTGGGTTCCTTGTAATGTTGTTATTAGTTGAGTCGAGAATGGGCTTGAACGAACCTCCCATGCTAGCCGAGGTGATGATGTTGCACCGATCAATGAGTTCCTCCACCACGTCATCTTTCAGATCGGGGCAAGAATAACGGTGTCGTTTCCGTCCTGTTCCCCCCATGGAGAAGACGATCGAACAATGGCAGAAGAGAGGGTGAAGGGTTGAAGGAAAATGGAGGAGGGAGAGGAAGAGTGTGCGATAGCAGTTCCAAATCGAGAGGGAAAGATGAAGAGTCGGTGGACGGTTGCCAGTTTGCCACGGTTCACGAAGGGGCGCCCCGGCCTACACATCAGTTCGGAAATACTCCTACTACTCGCCGTCGTCTCACTGATATGTGGAACGGGACCACATGTCAACAAGACATGGTGTGTAATTTCTCGTGCAAAATGCGATCTGGCCGCGATGGCCTGAGGTGCCGCATTAGTTATCGTCCTTTATTTTTTTAATGGCGCGCCGTTCAGTTTTGAAGCACGACTAACTGGTACTGTACGCAGAGAAAATATAAACTACTCTACCACTACTCCACCTCCAGTACTAGTAGTATAAAGAAGATATATAGGCTGGAGCTTCAGTGCTTTCTTGCCAAGGGCTGCCCACTTGCTTCTCATACTACCACCCTCTCTCCAGATCTAAAAAAGACAGCCCCTCTCTCCCTCCTCACCGGTGGTCACAGATCCGCCGGGGAAGAAAAGGACGTGCAGCGTTGACGCACTCGTCGTCGGTGAGCGAGGTCACGCACTGACGACAAGGCCGTCCTCTCAGACCTAGCGCCCGTGCGGGATCGCTGCCGTAGTGTGTGCGGAGGACGACGACCACGAGCAAAGCCACTTCCCACCGACCCTCAGGTATGCTACCTCTTTTTGAACCATACCCTTGTTCTATTGCCCCATCTGGCACGTCGTTGCATGTGGATCTTTTTCCACTCCACCATCTTCCCGATTTGCTATCCTCTGCTCTGCTGGCCACGCAGACGAAAACCATAATTTGCACTATTAAAGGAAACCCTACTTCATGCAGACTAATGCATGTCTAGGTTGAATAAGGAAACGAAGGGAGACTGTACTGTCCAAGAGAGTAGGCATCGAACCCGCATCTAGGTTGAAAAGGGGAAAATCAGTAGCTAAGGAACGAGTCTCGTGTCTCTTGGTTGAAGAAGGGTAGAAAGGCATGACAACGCAATAGAGAATGACCAGGTCGATCGGTTTGTTGTCCTCACATAGGAAAAAGGTGGCTAAAGAGAACAAAAATGTGACGTAATCCACATATGCTGTCTGGATATTTGTTGCTCTGGGCAACCATACCTCCCTCACCACTCTGCGTCCGTGGAGGTACATCGTGGCCTTTAATCATACATTTTGCTACAACTAAATTTAGATCAGATAAAGGTTGGATTCACGCTGATTAACAAAATACATGCAGATGTAAAAATATAGTGATATACAACAGGTACTTACATCTACATTGGAGCACAGAGAATTCCTGCAAGAATCTTTCCTCACAAACGATACCATTGCAGAAATTCTTCTATTTGTTAAGCTTGTTTTCTAAAAGAGAGATGGGTAAGAAACATGTAGAAAATATGATCAGCATGCTATAAAATTTCATGATGTAAGGATACGCACACGCTTCTTAGAATTGAGTTGACATATTTTTGCTCGACTGGAGCGGAGTAGTTCTTTGGCCACTGGAATCTGCTTATTATCAGTAGGAGTTGGGTTTCTCTGTGCTGGAGCAGTATCTATAAAAACTGGAGTTGGTTTATTATCTCCTGGCGTTTGGATCTTTTGCAAAGGCCTTGTTTGTAACCCTTCAGATTCTAACATAGTCGTCTTCCCCTTGCATGCCTTGTATAGAAGAATGGTGCTTTAATTATAAAACATGCGACAGCAGAGAGATGGAATAGGTACTGAAGAATAGAAAGGCATGACATATTGACATGTATTCCCTCCATCCAGAAAAAAATGGATGGGTCTAGGCGTATTTTAGTTCTAGATACATCCTTTTTTATCCATTTCGACAACATGTAATCCGGACGGAGGGAGTATGGTGTAAGAGCTAGGGATACGACAGGACAACACAGCAAAAAAACTATTTGAATGTAAAACTATATGCTGGCGGAATACGTATAGAAATAACCAAGGCAACATACACGTGTATGATTGGGAAAATAAGATGGCATTGCAACAGAGCACTAGAACAGCACTTCAATGTAAAAAAACATGGTATGGCAGACAGATGAAGTACATACTGATGAATAACAATGCATAAGATATTCAGAAGCATGATGTCCAAATTAAGCAGATGGCATTGCGGTAGAGTAGAATGACAGTACTTGAATTTGGAAACATGTTATCATGAATGGAATAGGTACTGAAAAACAGGAAGGCATGACATATTTACATGCATGATCAGCATGCTAAGCACATGGCATTGAAATAGAGTAGATACACTCTAGGACATTATCACAGGCAAGTTAGAGCAAGGACCTTGTGGGTGAAGAGGATTCATCATCTTTCTACAAGTCTTCTGAAGAACTGCCTTTACATGTTCCATCATATTGGGTATCATTTACATCAAGTTTATTGGCCTTTACATTGCTCCGTGAGGTTCTTGTGGATATATCAGTGTGTGCAATTATATCTGACATGCATGGAAGACAACTAGTAGTTAGATTTATGTAAATGAGTGCCTGTAGGAGATGACACAAATAGTAGGACTGGGGTTAACTAGCAGCAACAAGTCCCATAAACTAAAGGGAGAACACAGATGAAAGCTATAGAATATGTATCGTTTGTACTCGAGATTAACTAGATGGCACACAAAAGTATTAAAGAACAACATAGGTAATACTAGAAGTGATATAATACTATAATCACCAGCCTGTGGGATAGCATTGGCTGATGGATGATAACTATGGAACAGTGTTACCTAAAGAACAAGTATCTTAGCTGAACTATGGAACAGCGTGAACTCCTGAACAAGACCCGTAAGTGATCAGCATGAATATACAGTGAAATGTGATGATCTATTTTTCGTGCTTAGATGAATAACAAAGCCATAGATGTTGCACACAAGTAAGATGAGGGTACAACCTATCTGGCTGCCATCCATAGGAGCGAGCATCATGTGCTGACTTGTCGATGGCCCTGTAGTTGTTGTGGCTGTCCATGTCGGGCACGCGCATTCGATGCAGGGAACTGTTGAGTGGGGACTATAGCTCCCTTCTGGTGTATGCTTCCCTTGTTGGAGCAGCTGCGCTGAGTCAGAAGACGGTGTGTCTGAAGATGCAGATAACGCATAAAGTTAAGAATGACATATATCTTTGATCCGAAGAAATACACTAAGAGATCAACAGCAAGGTACGAGAGTGGTCACACGTCTGTTGACTGAAGACTAAATTGGGGTCACGCGATTTTATTTTATTTTGGTACTGTCTGATCTACGCCGTATGGCTTGATGGCCGTCTTGTGCCTCCCGCCTGACACTGTTTGGAATCTTCCCCGAAGAGCCAGCGACCAACGGTAGAGCAGCCAACCTCCGCCGTCCGTGGCCTCGTCCGAAACCCCGCTCCCCGCCCCACCGCACTGCCATGGTTGCGCCGCCCCCGGGCCAATCCACAAAGACTCCCCGTCATCCAGATCCAGCGGCGGCAGTACCTGTTGGGGAACGTAGTAATTTCAAAAAAATTCCTACGTACACGCAAGATCATGGTGATGGCATAGCAACGAGAAGGGAGAGTGTTGTCCACGTACCCTCGTAGACCGTAAGCGGAAGCGTTAGCACAACGCGGTTGATGTATTCGTACGTCTTCACGATCCGACCGATCCAAGTACCGAACGTACGGCACCTCCGAGTTCAGCACACGTTCAGCTCGATGACGATCCCCGGGCTCCGATCCAGCAAAGCTTCGGGGATGAGTTCCGTCAGCACGACGGCGTGGTGACGATGATGATGCTCTACCGGCGCAGGGCTTCGCCTAAACTCCGCGACGATATGACCGAGGTAGAATATGGTGGAGGGGGGCACCGCACACGGCTAAGGAACGATCCGTAGATCAACTTGTGTGTCTATGGGGTGCCCCCTACCCCCGTATATAAAGGAGGGAGGGGGGAGGCCGGCCAGCCCTTGTTGGGCACGCCACCAGGAGGAGTCCTCCTCCAAGTAGGAGTAGGACTCCTCCTTTCCTACTCCTACTAGGAGGGGAAGGAAGGGGGGGAGGAAGGGAAGGAAAGAGGGGGGCGCCCCCCCCCCTCCTAGTCCAATTCGGACCGGAGGGAGAGGGGGCGCGCGGCCCTTCCTGGCCGCCCCTCTCTCTTCCCACCAAGGCACATGTGGCCCATTAACTCTCCGGGGGGGTTCCGGTAACCCTCCGGCACTCCAGTTTTCTTCGAAATCACCCGGAACACTTCCGGTGTCCGAATATAGTCGTCCAATATATCAATCTTTATGTCTCGACCATTTCGAGACTCCTCGTCATGTCCGTGATCACATCCGGGACTCCGAATAAACTTCGATACATCAAAACTTATAAACTCATAATAAAACTGTCATCGTAACGTTAAGCGTGCGGACCCTACGGGTTCGAGAACTATGTAGACATGACCTAGAACCATTCTCGGTCAATAACCAATAGCGGGACCTGGATGCCCAAACTGGTTTCTACATATTCTACGAAGATCTTTATCGGTCAAACCGCATAACAACATACGTTGTTCCCTTTGTCATCGGTATGTTACTTGCCCGAGATTTGATCGTCGGTATCCAATACCTAGTTCAATCTCGTTACCAGCAAGTCTCTTTACTCGTTCCGTAATGCATTATCCCATAACCAACTCATTTGGTCACATTGCTTGCAAGGCTTATAATGATGTGCATTACCGAGAGGGCCCAGAGATACCTCTCTGACAATCGGAGTGACAAAACCTAATCTCGAAATACGCCAACTCAACATGTACCTTCGGAGACACCTGTAGTACTCCTTTATAATCACCCAGTTACGTTGTGACGTTTGGTAGTACCCAAAGTGTTCCTCCAGTAAACGGGAGTTGCATAATTCTCATAGTTACAGGAACATGTATAAGTCATGAAGAAAGCAATAGCAATATACTAAACAATCAAGTGCTAGGCTAACGGAATGGGTCATGTCAATCACATCATTCTCCTAATGATGTGATCCCATTAATCAAATGACAACACATGTCTATGATTAGGAAACATAACCATCTTTGATTAATGAGCTAGTCAAGTAGAGGCATACTAGTGACTATATGTTTGTCTATGTATTCACACATGTATCATGTTTCCGGTTAATACAATTCTAGCATGAATAATAAACATTTATCATGATATGAGGAAATAAATAATAACTTTATTATTGCCTCTAGGGCATATTTCCTTCAGTCTCCCACTTGCACTAGAGTCATTAATCTAGATTACATAGTAATGATTCTAACACCCATGGAGTCTTGGTGTTGATCATGTTTTGCTCGTGAGAGAGGCTTAGTCAACGGGTCTGCAACATTCAGATCCGTATGTATTTTGCAAATCTCTATGTCTCCCACTTGGACTTGGTCCCGGATGAAATTGAAGCGTCTCTTGATGTGCTTGGTCCTCTTGTGAAATCTGGATTCCTTTGCCAAAGCAATTGCACCAGTATTGTCACAGAAGATCTTCATTGGTCCCGATGCACTAGGTATGACACCTAGATCGGTAATGAACTCCTTCATCCAGACTCCTTCATTTGCTGCTTCAGAAGCAGCTATGTACTCCGCTTCCCATGTAGATCCCGCCACGACGCTTTGTTTAGAACTGCACCAACTTACAGCTCCACCGTTTAATAAAAATATGTATCCGGTTTGCGATTTAGAATCGTCTGGATCAGTGTCAAAGCTTGCATCAACGTAACCATTTACGACTAGCTCTTTGTCACCTCCATATACGAGAAACATATCCTTAGTCCTTTTCAGGTATTTCAGGATGTTCTTGACCGCTGTCCAGTGATCCACTCCTGGATTACTTTGGTACCTTCCTGCCAAACTTATTGCTAAGCATACGTCCGGTCTGGTACACAGCATTGCATACATGATAGAGCCTATGGCTGAAGCATAGGGAACATCTTTCATTTTCTCTCTATCTTCTGCTGTGGTCGGGCATTGAGTTTGACTCAACTTCACACCTTGTAGCACAGGCAAGAAATTCTTTGCCTGATCCATTTTGAACTTTTTCAAAATTTTGTCAAGGTATGTGTTTTGTGAAAGTCCTATTAAGCGTCTTGATCTATCTCTATAGATCTTGATGCCCAATATGTAAGCAGCTTCACCGAGGTCTTTCATTGAAAAACTTTTATTCAAGTATCCCTTTATGCTATCCAGAAATTCTATATCATTTCCAATTAATAATATGTCATCTACATATAAAATCAGAAATGCTACAGAGCTCCCACTCACTTTCTTGTAAATACAGGCTTCTCCAAAAGTCTGTATAAAACCATATGTTTTGATCACACTATCAAAACGTTTATTCCAACTCCGAGATGCTTGCACTAGTCCATAAATGGATTGCTGGAGCTTGCACACTTTGTTAGCACCTTTTGGATCAACAAAACCTTCTAGTTGCATCATATACAACTCTTCTTCCAGAAATCCATTCAAGAATGCAGTTTTTGACATCCATTTGCCAAATTTCATAATCATGAAATGCAGCAATAGCTAACATGATTCGGACAGACTTAAGCATCGCTACGGGTGAGAAAGTCTCATCGTAGTCAACCCCTTGAACTTGTCGAAAACCTTTTGCAACAAGTCGAGCTTTATAGACAGTTACATTACCATCAGCGTCAGTCTTCTTCTTAAAGATCCATTTATTCTCAATGGCTTGCCGATCATCGTGCAAGTCAACCGAAGTCCATACTTTGTTTTCATACATGGATCCCATCTCAGATTTCATGGCCTCTAGCCATTTTGCGGAATCTAGGCTCATCATCGCTTCCTCATAGTTCGTAGGTTCATCATGGTCAAGTAACATGACTTCCAGAATAGGATTACCACCACTCTGGTGCGGATCTTACTCTGGTAGACCTACGAGGTTCAGTAGAAACTTGATCTGAAGTTTCATGATCAATATCATCAGCTTCCTCACTAGTTGGTGTAGTTGTCATAGGAACTGGTTCTTGTGATGAACTACTTTCCAACAAGGGAGTAGATACAGTTATCTCATCAAGTTCTACTTTCCTCCCATTCACTTCTTTCGAGAGAAACTCCTTCTCTAGAAAGGATCCGATTTTAGCAACGAAAATCTTGCCCTCAGATCTGTGATAGAAGGTGTACCCAATAGTCTCTTTTGGGTATCCTATGAAGACACATTTCTCCGATTTCGGTTCGAGCTTATCTGGTTGAAGTTTCTTCACATAAGCATCGCAGCCCCAAACTTTAAGAAATGACAACTTTGGTTTCTTGCCAAAGCATAGTTCATAAGGCGTCGTCTTAACGGATTTTGATGGTGCCCTATTTAACGTGAATGCGGCCGTCTCTAAAGCATAACCCCAAAATGATAGCGGTAAATCAGTAAGAGACATCATGGATCGCACCATATCTAGTAAAGTATGATTACGACGTTCGGACACACCATTTCGTTGTGGTGTTCCGGGTGGCGTGAGTTGCGAAACTATTCCGCATTGTTTCAAGTGTAGACCAAACTCATAACTCAAATATTCTCCTCCACGATCAGATCGTAGAAACTTTATTTTCTTGTTACGATGATTTTCCACTTCACTCTGAAATTCTTTGAACTTTTCAAATGTTTCAGACTTATGTTTCATTAAGTAGATATACCCATATCTGCTCAAATCATCTGTGAAGGTGAGAAAATAACGATACCCGCCGCAAGCCTCAACATTCATTGGACCACAAACATCAGTATGTATGATCTCCAACAAATCAGTTGCTCGCTCCATAGTTCTGGAGAACGGCGTTTTAGTCATCTTGCCCATGAGGCACGGTTCGCAAGTACCAAGTGATTCATAATCAAGTGATTCCAAAATCCCATCAGTATGGAGTTTCTTCATGCGCTTTACACCGATATGACCTAAACGGCAGTGCCACAAATAAGTTGCATTATCGTTATCAACTCTGCATCTTTTGGTTTCAACACTATGAATATGTGTATCACTACTATCGAGATTCAATAAAAATAGACCACTCTTCAAGGGTGCATGACCATAAAAGATATTACTCATATAAATAGAACAACCATTATTCTCTGATTTAAATGAATAACCGTCTCGCATCAAACAAGATCCAGATATAATGTTCATGCTCAACGCTGGCACCAAATAACAATTATTTAGGTCTAAAACTAATCCCGATGGTAGATGTAGAGGTAGCGTGCCGACCGCGATCACATCGACTTTGGAACCATTTCCCACGCGCATCGTCACCTCGTCCTTAGCCAATCTTCACTTAATTCGTAGTCCCTGTTTCAAGTTGCAAATATTAGCAACAGAACCAGTATCAAATACCCAGGTGCTACTGCGAGCATTAGTAAGGTACACATCAATAACATGTATATCACATATACCTTTGTTCACTTTGCCATCCTTCTTATCCGCCAAATATTTGGGGCAGTTCCGCTTCCAGTGTCCAGTCTGCTTGCAGTAGAAGCACTCAGTTTCAGGCTTAGGTCCAGACTTGGGTTTCTTCTCTTGAGCAGCAACTTGCTTGCTGTTCTTTTTAAAGTTCCCCTTCTTTTTCCTTTGGCCCTTTTTCTTGAAACTGGTGGTCTTGTTAACCATCAACACTTGATGCTCCTTTTTGATCTCTACCTCCGCAGCCTTTAGCATTGCGAAGAGCTCGGGAATAGTCTTGTTCATCCCTTGCATATTATAGTTCATCACGAAGCTCTTGTAGCTTGGTGGCAGTGATTGGAGAATTCTGTCAATGACACTATCATCAGGAAGATTAACTCCCAGTTGAATCAAGTGATTATTATACCCAGACATTTTGAGTATGTGTTCACTGACAGAACTATTCTCCTCCATCTTGCAGCTATAGAACTTATTGGAGACTTCATATCTCTCAATCCGGGCATTTGCTTGAAATATTAACTTCAACTCCTGAAACATCTCATATGCTCCATGACGTTCAAAACGTCGTTGAAGACCTGGTTCTAAGCCGTAAAGCATGGCACACTGAACTATCGAGTAGTCATCAACTTTGCTCTGCCAGACGTTCTTAACATCGTCAGTTGCATCAGCAGCAGGCCTGGCACCTAGCGGTGCTTCCAGGACGTAACTTTTCTGTGCAGCAATGAGGATAATCCTCAGGTTACAGACCCAGTCCGTGTAATTGCTACCATCATCTTTCAACTTTGCTTTCTCAAGGAACGCATTAAAATTTAACGGAACAACAGCACGAGCCATCTATCTACAAACAAACATAGATAAGCAAGATACTATCAGGTACTAAGTTCATGATAAATTTAAGTTCAATTAATCATATTACTTAAGAACTCCCACTTAGACAGACATCTCTCTAGTCATCTAAGTGATCACGTGATCCAAATCAACTAAACCATGTCCGATCATCACGTGAGATGGAGTAGTTTCAATGGTGAACATCACTATGTTGATCATATCTACTATATGATTCACGTTCGACCTTTCGGTCTCCGTGTTCCGAGGCCATATCTGTATATGCTAGGCTCGTCAAGTATGACCTGAGTATTCCGCGTGTGCAACTATTTTGCACCCGTTGTATTTGAACGTAGAGCCTATCACACCCGATCATCACGTGGTGTCTCAGCACGAAGAACTTTCGCAACGGTGCATACTCAGGGAGAACACTTCTTGATTATTAAGTGAGCGATCATCTTAAAATGCTACCGTCAATCAAAGCAAGATAAGATGCATAAAGGATAAACATCACATGCAATCAATATAAGTGATATGATATGGCCATCATCATCTTGTGCTTGTGATCTCCATCTTCGAAGCACCGTCGTGATCACCATCGTCACCGGTGCGACACCTTGATCTCCATCGTAGCATCATTGTCGTTACGCCATCTATTGCTTCTACGACTATCGCTACCGCTTAGTGATAAAGTAAAGCAATTACAGGGCGTTTGCATTTCATACAATAAAGCGACAACCATATGGCTCCTGCCAGTTGCCGATAACTTCGGTTACAAAACATGATCATCTCATACAATAAATATAGCATCACGTCTTGACCATATCACATCACAACATGCCCTGCAAAAACAAGTTAGACGTCCTCTACTTTGTTGTTGCAAATTTTACGTGGCTGCTACGGGCTTTAGCAAGAACCGTTCTTACCTACGCATCAAAACCACAACGATAGTTTGTCAAGTTGGTGCTGTTTTAACCTTCGCAAGGACCGGGCATAGCCACACTCGGTTGAACTAAAGTGAGAGAGACAGACACCCGCCGGTCACCTTTAAGCAACGAGTGCTCACGGCGGTGAAACCAGTCTCGCGTAAGCGTACGCGTAATGTCGGTCCGGGCCGCTTCATCTCACAATGCCGCTGAACCAAAGTATGACATGCTGGTAAGCAGTATGACTTATATCGCCCACAACTCACTTGTGTTCTACTCGTGCATATAACATCAACGCATAAAACCTAGGCTCGGATGCCACTGTTGGGGAACGTAGTAATTTCAAAAAAGTTCCTACGTACACGCAAGATCATGGTGATGGCATAGCAACGAGAAGGGAGAGTGTTGTCCACGTACCCTCGTAGACCGTAAGCGGAAGCGTTAGCACAATGCGGTTGATGTAGTCGTACGTCTTCACGATCCGACCGATCCAAGTACCGAACGTACGGCACCTCCGAGTTCAGCACACGTTCAGCTCGATGATGATCCCTGGGCTCCGATCCAGCAAAGCTTCGGGGATGAGTTCCGTCAGCACGACGGCGTGGTGATGGTGATGATGCTCTACCGGCGCAGGGCTTCTCCTAAACTCCGCGACGATATGACCGAGGTAGAATATGGTGGAGGGGGGCACCGCACACGGCTAAGGAACGATCCGTAGATCAACTTGTGTGTCTATGGGGTGCCCCCTGCCCCCGTATATAAAGGAGGGAGGGGGAGGCCGGCCGGCCCTTGTTGGGCGCGCCAGGAGGTGGAGTCCTCCTCCTAGTAGGAGTAGGACTCCTCCTTTCCTACTCCTACTAGGAGGGGAAGGAAGGGGGAGAGGGGG
>NC_041381.1:26583785-26586587 GCF_002162155.2 Triticum dicoccoides | reverse complement strand
CCTCCTAGTCCAATTCGGACCAGAGGGAGAGGGGGCGTGCGGCCCTTCCTGGCCGCCCCTCTCTCTTCCCACCAAGGCCCATGTGGCCCATTAACTCTCCGGGGGGTTCCGGTAACCCTCCGGCACTCCGGTTTTCTTCGAAATCACCTGGAACACTTCCGGTGTCCGAACATAGTCGTCCAATATATCAATCTTTATGTCTCGACCATTTCGAGACTCCTCGTCATGTCCGTGATCACATCTGGGACTCCGAACAAACTTCGGTACATCAAAACTTATAAACTCATAATAAAACTGTCATCGTAACGTTAAGCGTGCGGACCCTACGGGTTCGAGAACTATGTAGACATGACCTAGAACCATTCTCGGTCAATAACCAATAGCGGGACCTGGATGCCCATACTGGTTTCTACATATTCTACGAAGATCTTTATCGGTCAAACTGCATAACAACATACGTTGTTCCCTTTTTCATCGGTATGTTACTTGCCCGAGATTTGATCGTCGGTATCCAATACCTAGTTCAATCTCGTTACCGGCAAGTCTCTTTACACGTTCCGTAATGCATTATCCCGTAACCAACTCATTTGGTCACATTGCTTGCAAGGCTTATAATGATGTGCATTACCGAGAGGGCCCAGAGATACGTCTCCGACAATCGGAGTGACAAAACCTAATCTCGAAATACGCCAACTCAACATGTACCTTCGGAGACACCTGTAGTACTCCTTTATAATCACCCAGTTACGCTGTGACGTTTGGTAGTACCCAAAGTGTTCCTCCAGTAAACGGGAGTTGCATAATTCTCATAGTTACAGGAACATGTATAAGTCATGAAGAAAGCAATAGCAATATACTAAACGATCAAGTGCTAGGCTAACGGAATGGGTCATGTCAATCACATCATTCTCCTAATGATGTGATCCCATTAATCAAATGACAACACATGTCTATGGTTAGGAAACATAACCATCTTTGATTAATGAGCTAGTCAAGTAGAGGCATACTAGTGACTATATGTTTGTCTATGTATTCACACATGTATCATGTTTCCGGTTAATACAATTCTAGCATGAATAATAACCATTTATCATGATATGAGGAAATAAATAGTAACTTTATTATTGCCTGTAGGGCATATTTCCTTCAGTACCTTCAACCCACGCAACTCTAAAAGATATCCATCTAAGCGCTGCTTCCGCGGCGAACTTGCGGCCCCGCATCCTTATGTTAGACACCAGCCAACCGGCAGCCTAGGAGCTCCGCCGCCTCGAGGGGTGCTGCTTCCCATTGGGAATCGATTGGCCCAGAATAAAAATGCAGACAACTGACGCCTAAATAAAGTGATTTCAGATGAGGGGGCCACCTATCTAGTGGCATGGTGAAGTAGGCAGGTCCAGCTGCCGAGTCGGTGAGGCCGGTGCGGTTGCGGTGGTGACCGGCGGCAGGGAAAGAGCGATGTCGCGACGGTCAACGGCTACGCGGAAGCAGCGCCAGGACTCTGGACGGATCCGAAGTTGGAGCCGCTCCGGCGCCGTGAACAATAGCGGGGGTGAATCAGCTCCGGTACGGTTTACGCGGCCGTCGTCGAGGCAGCACCAGCAGCACGGAGTAAGAGGCACATGGCCCAATGCACGACGGCAATTGGACAGCGTCTCCGGCATTAGGGAGGAGGGCGGCTGTGAAATTGGTGCGGTGGGGGTGCCATGGAGGTGGGGCTGAGGTTTCGCGGCTCGGGAGAAGGGAGCTTCCTGGGGAGAAGGTGATTTGGCGCCCACGAGGTATGAATGGGGGCAGGCGGGGGGGAATTGGGAGGGGAGTGGAACCATGTCTTACGGACGCATTTGTCTGAAATGTGAGGGGGAGTTACAGTTCTACCCTTGCCTATAGGCTTCTCGGCTTGGGTCTGTGTACTGAGGGTCGAGGATAGTAGAGTAACTTTGCTTCTCCCCAAATAGTGGGCGGGAGCAATTTCGGTCGAGGAGGGTGTGTTTTGAACTATAGTGGGCGCGAGAGAATTCGGGAGAGGAGAGCGTGTTTTAAAATAGTGGGCGCGAGCTATTTCGGGCGAGGAGAGCGTGTTTTGCCGACCATGGTTTATGAATTATTCGGCACATGTCATTTCGGCCAAGGAGAAGGCACGCTTGGATGAAGTTACGAACCTACCCTCGCGTCTTCCATTTATTTGCTCAGGCGAATTCCACCGAGCATAGAGGATGTTTAACGGTTCGTTCAAATTTTGGGAGAACGAGCATCCACGTCTACCTTACCAAGTCGATTCGAATCAAATTTTGAAATATTAGCTTGCCACTTATTTTTTAGATGGAGAGATGATGCTCGGGAGTAATGTGTTTTTACATGCTCGTTGCTAGCGATTTACTATATGACAAATAGTTGACCCACTCAAAAACGCGAATCAAACCCAAAATGAAATCTCTCGATTCAATGAACTAGCTCGTTCAGTAGGTCAAAATAGTGAACTAAATCCAAAATTGAAAACCTCAATCGAGTAGCATGTTGTACAGTATTATAGTACTCCATGAACATGTTGAAAGTCAAATTAATGAACTTGTTTGATATACGCATATATCCGTTCATGTGTGGATTGCAGACAACATGGTCTCCAATTTAAATATTTGAATCCAAGTTTATATCAGTCTTTGATGCATAAAACGCGACCTCCCCCTCTCCCGGACTCCTGTTCTCTCTCTCTCTTTCTCACTCACTCTCTCGCCGACAATCTTCAATTCTGTCGCACGCATCTGACACAAAAACCTTGTTGGTCCCTCTCCCTTTCTCTCC
>NC_041381.1:26562727-26583557 GCF_002162155.2 Triticum dicoccoides | reverse complement strand
CATTCATATATACACCATCTATAGGTCTCTCCCGCACACTATGTATGATACTCTAGCTAGTCCAAGCTAGATATCTTGGGTGCACTCATCGTACGCTCACAAATTCCTTGGCTCTTTGCCTGTAACTCTCTCACGCACCACTATATCGTCTCGGAGCTCTTCCCCCCTCTCTCAAACCCTCCATCCACCTGGGTCACACATACACATGCATATCTCACTCGCACTCGATAGGCCCATCTAAAACTCTATCTCTCTCCATCGTTCTCTCTCCATCTCACACGCACACACACACACACACAATCTCATGCCCAGCTAGCGAAGTATGATGGTCTCTCACTCAATTGTAGGCACACGCAGCCCCCGTATATGTATATGACTTGCTAATCTTAGTCTCCATCACAAACATGTGCATGGTCTATCTCGATTTCTCTCGGGGCACCTTTCTATCGCGCATGCACTCCCTCGATCTCCCACCCATATAGTCCCCTCACGATCTCGAGGGGATCTCTCTATCACAAACACACCCTCTCTCCCTCCCCATGTGTCCATGCCATCCATGTGTCCCTCTCGACCTTTTTTCATTGTTGGCCAGACCTCTATTGGACATGTGCTACAGGGGTGTCTCTCTCCGTTGCAAACAATCACACACTAGCTATCTTCATGTATCTCCTCGCCTCGCTTTTCCATCTCGGAGATGCATGCGTGATATGTTCGCATAAGAAATGAAAAAACACACTCTCTCTCTAATTTATCGTTTGTTGTCACTTTCTCTTTCACACACATACTCTTTTTGCACACTTACTCATTCTCCTTCACACGCACTTGATCTGTCTCGACTGAGGCACTCACCTCCGTCCATAACACATAGATTTATTGAAAAGTCAAACATCACAAAGTTTGACCATGTACGTGGAGAAAAAGAATTACATCTAGTACGGCAAACATATACCATTAGATTCACCATGAGATGTAGTTTTGTATGATGTATCTTTGGTATTGTAGATATGAATAACATTTGCGTAAACCTGATCAAAGTTTCCAAAGTTTGACTTCTAAAAAATTTACATGCACTGCGTTATCGAGTGGATGGAATATCTCTTTCCCCCTCTCAGCTATCTGATGCACCACTCAGCCTTATCGGGACTCCTCAATCTCTCTCAAACTTTATTAGTCAGTTTGGTTTGTGACCTGACACTCATGACTTGATGGTCGGTACTGCCTGGTGTGGACGTGAGATGTAAAATATTTCTGCCTAGCCAGGCTTGTGTGGTGCTGAAGCGTTTGGTTCATGCCTGGGCCAGGCAAAGCATCAACGTCCCATCAATCAATCCATGCATCAATTATTTAATACTAATATCCATACATGTTGTTGTTAGCCTCGTGGCCGCACGACCAGGCATGGCCAGGCGTTCGAAATCGGTCGCTTGGGCCAGGCTACTTGCAGTGTCTAGAGTTCAGCCAGGCTAATTAAAGTGCAGGGGAACCCAGCCCAGGCGGGCTTTCTTTTTCACAGGGTAGCAACCAAACAAGCGTGCATGAAATCCAGCCACAACCCCAAGCCACGCAAAAGATGCTCACGACGCAAGCCAAACGGGCCTTGTATCTCCCTGGTTCACACATACACATGTCTCACTCGCGCTATACATATAGACCCATCCAACACTCTCTGCCCTTGTTCTCTCTCCATGTGACACGCACCCCCCTAAGTACCATAATCCCTCACTCCATCATAGGCTCTGTTTGGGTCCATGGGTTAGAGTTAGTTTGGGTTAGTTTGGAGTCAACTATCCCAAAAAGATCCAAACAGGAGGGTTAGTTTAGGTTAGATGCATCTAACCCATCCAAAAAAACTAACCCATCCAAGAGGTGCTTATTTGGGTTAGTTCTTCTCGGGACCACTAATAAACACTTTTTTCTCTCGCTCTCCCCGCAGCAGATCCCTCCCCACTTCCTCGAAGCTTCTCGTTCTCTCCCTCCCTCCCTCTCGTACGCCCGTGAAGGTGCCTCGCCGTATCCACGCTCCATCTAACCCTGCCATCCAAACACCTCTTTACTTAGAGTTAGTTCAGGGTTAGAATGTAACTCTAACCTCTAACTGAGTTAGAGTATCCAAATAGGGCCATAGGCGCAAGCACCCCCCCCCTCCTAAGTATGATTATCTCTTACTAGCCATCAGGAACACACGTATTGTCTCCTTCCATCCATACGTCTATCTCGATATCTCTCGGGGCATCTTCTATCGTGCACACACCTTGTCACTCGATCTCCCACCCATGTAGTCCCATCACGATCTCCAAGGGATCTCTCTATCACAAACATACACTCTCTCCTCCCCATGTCTGCATTTTCTCCGTACGTCTCTCTCGACCTCTCTCCCTTGTTTGTCAGACCCCCCTTGGCCATGTGCTAGGGGTCTTCCTCTCTCAGTTCCAAACAACCACACACTATCTCCTCACCTTGCCTCCGTTGTCGAAGATGCATGTGTGATATGTTTGCATAAGACACGCACGCTTTTTCTCCACTTTTATCGTGTGTTGTCCATGTCTCTTTCACACACGCACACACACTTTTTTCTCTCTCTCTCTCTCTCTCTCTCTCTCTCTCTCTCTTCAGGGACTCTGTCACGTCCATAAGCATATGGATGTTTTGAAAAGTCAAACCTCAGAAAAGTTTGACTAGGTATATATGGAGAAAAACATTTACATCTGGAACGATCATTAGATTCATCATAACATGTACTTACTTCATACTATCATTTATCTTTGGTATTATCGATATAAGTAATTTCTTTATAAACTTGGTCAAAGTTTCAAAAGTTTGACTTTAAAAAAATGTTGTAACTACATTATCGAACAGAGGGAGTAGCTCTTTCTCTCTCTCTCTCTGCTATCTCTCACGGGCCTCCGCTCTCACTCGAACTCTCTATACCGACGGATTATACGCTCACTGTGTCAGCGTATACCTCTGTATATTGTTTAGTTGACCGGTCAACCAATCCACATGCTGCGTTGTCAGCTCGTGTTCTATATCTTGGTGTGCTGGCCCATGTGGCAGTGGGTGAAAATAAGTAAACTAGAGGCCCATCTGACACGCGGTGAAGGAAACAAAGTTGAAACCACTCGGGGTAGCACCCCGCATGCTAGTAAATTGAGGGCGCATTGAGGACAAACTTCTTGCGCGCGAAGGACGCACTCGCGCACAATTCACCACTGCGCGGCGGCATGCACAGAAGGACGCACTCGCGCACACCCAGCACACAACACACACCAGCACACGTGTACACCGGCGTCGCCACCGGTTGAGATGGACGGCGAGGCAGACAACAAGCGGAGGCCGCTCGAGCCAAAACCGCATCCGGCGAGGCTGGACTTCATCAGCAGCCTCCCCGACGACATGCTGCTCATCATCATCGGCCTCCTCCCCACCAAATCTGCTGTGCAGACCGCCCTGCTCTCCCGGCGGTGGCGCCCCCTCTGGCGCTGCGTCCCCCTCAACCTCACCATCGACAGCTGCCTCTGCGACGGGGATTGCAAACGCATGGCCGCAGTCTCCAAGATCCTTTCATCGCACCCTGGGCCAGCCAGACGCCTTGACATCCGCATGTTCAGTACCAACTGCAAGGTCCAACCCAAGTTCGACGAGTGGTTCTTATCCCCTGCCCTAGATCAGCTCTAGGAGCTCAGCTTTGAAGCTGGACGATGTCGCTCTCTGCCGCCGTCCGCGCTCCGCCTCACGCCAACGCTGCGCCGCGCCAGCTTTAGCTCCTGCTATCTTCCCCAGATTAATGCCGCGCCCACCCTTCTTCTTCCTCAACTCAAGCAGCTCGACCTCTTCGACGTTGTCATCTCGAAAAAGGCTATGGAGCACCTACTCTGCAGCTGTACTATGCTCGAGTACCTTCGTCTTGAGCAGATCCACGGGTTCATTAGCCTCCACATTGCCTCAACGAATCTCCGATGGATTTATGTGTCTTGCTGGCCCCGCAACAAGACATCAATTGGGAAGAGATCACTCCAGCTATTCCATGTTATGGTCATTGAGAATGCGCCTTTCCTTGAGAGATTGCTTGTATCGGATCTAGAAGGTCCAACAAAAATCAGGGTGATTGACGCGCCGAAATTGACAGTGTTGGTGTGCTCGTCTGCCAAATTCTCCGAACTCTTTATTGGATCCGTAATCATTCAGGTACAGCACTCATCTTCTTCTCTGTCTTCTTGAAATTCACATTTTTAAATTTCTTCTTGATGTATTTACGACCGTCTTCCAGAAAATGATTCCCACAAGCTTGACCCAGTCCATGCGCACAGTGAAGATCTTAGCACTAAAATCTATCGGCCCCAATCTGGATCAAGTTATTGGATTCCTTACATGCTTTCCATGCACGGAGAAGCTACTCATCGAGGTGAAACTTCTTTCCTATTAGTAAACGGTAATCACAATGTAGATCAATTTTTTCGTAATTTTCCCAAATTACGATGACAAGTGTAGTGTTCAAAACTACATCTACGCACTACACCGAAAGAAATGTTTTTAGGATCACATGCGTCATTTTTATGCTGTACTACTATAGTAGCCTAGGCTAGTCATAGTGGAAAGTAACTTAGACTACTCCAGTAACTCTATGGTTACCCTAAGGGCAAGTACTACCTCCGTCCTGGTTTACTCTTCCAATTTTGTAGTATCAAATTTTGACCATATATTTCACTGACAAAATGTTAATGCGTGTCACTAAGAACTATATCGTTGGATTCGTATTTGAACATAATTTCAAATGGTGTAATTTTTAGTGACATGCATTGGCATTTTCTTAGGTAAATCTATGGTCAAAATTTTATACTAAATACGAGGTAGTATTCCCTCCGTCCCAAAATTCTTGTCTTACATTTGTTTAGATACGGATGTATCTAACACTAAAATGTAACTAGATACATCCATATTTAGACAAATTTAAGACAAGAATTTTGGGATGGAGGGAGTACAAAAGTGGGCTATGTAGGCCAAAACATGTGCCAAATTCACTTGTGATGCATTTGGCATCGATGCCCCTCCATTCCTCACCTGGTGTCCCAATCTGGAGCACCTACTTTGCTCCGGTGCCAAATTAACTCACGCAATGAAAAAACATGGTGTGGGAGAGAGAGAGAGGACTGAGGCAATAAAAAAACACTTGTTTGGGAGAGTGAGAGGTTGGTGTAGTTGGTTTGATTGATTTGTTTATACATGTGGGTCTGTGTGCGCAGCGGTGCCAACTCTCTCACATCGCGAGAGCGGTGCCAAAATATTTTGATTTGACATCGATGCGTATTATGTGGCATACTTTTGCGAAATATGGCATCGGCCACATAGTGGAAGGCAACAAATGCCCAAGCTCTTCACGTTCTCCTAGTTAAATGAGAGGAAACAGAAACAGAGAGAGAGAGAGAGAGGGAGAGAGAGAGAGTGAAAAAATATCACTAGCCAGCCAACCCTATCGTATGAGCGAATGATATTGGTACCTCTTGATGACACAGCAATCTTATGCAGCCAGCTGCTCTAATATGTTCTCTTCTTTTGCAGATAAAAAAAGACCCTAAAGTGAAAAATGTGCTGCACTATAACAATCTCATCGAATGCCTTGATCTCCATCTTACAGAAATTGATTTGATCGACTACCGAGGCAGCACATCTGAGATTAAATTGGCCAGGTTCTTTGTTTTCGAGGCAAGTGTGCCCAATGGAACGAGGTTTGGCGTTTTCTGGCGCAACAATGAATGGCGTGTTGATCACCGCAAGCGTCTAAGCCTAAATGATAAAGTCTCTGCAGAAGCTGAATTTGTTTTTGAAACATCAAGTGGCCAGAGACTCGAAAACTTATTTGCCCATTAGTGACTTGTCAGGGCGGTGGATTTTAGTTTGTATGATAACGTTGCATCCACCTAAAGTAACAAAAGTTCTTACGTGAACTTCCTAGTAATTCCCTCTTCCTAGGTGCAGCATTACTCCTAACATTTGTAATATCAGTTTGAAACTTGTAATATTGTCGCGTCCTATTCATGCGTTTTCAAAATCCTGCAAATCAAACAGGTCCTGAGTTGGTGATGATGTTGTGCCTCCCATCTTTCACCAGTAGCCGTCGGATCTAGATCTGATGCATACAAACCAAGCTTCTCCATTTTTGCAAAAAGATGCCCGCACTTGTTCCCTATTTACAAACAACTCCTTGTCTCTCACAATCAGCCTTATCTCCTCCCCACCACATCTAGAAGGCCGTGGAAAAATCTGGCGCGATGGCCGCTGCCGGAGTAGTCCACCCCCAATCTTGGTGTTCCATGCAATGCACGGGCATCTACGCACGGGAAATTATGTCGAACAGGGCTAGTTGTAAGCAGGCTAGCTCTACAGCCATGATGATAGTGACTGCAGATGGTGAGGCTGACTATGGTATGCCGGACACGGCGCCTATACTCAGGTGTCCTCTCCGGCGCAGGGTCTTGTCACTTCACTGTGAGGAGCAGCACGTAATAATTTGACCAACGGGTAGTACAGTGCTAGTACTCCTAGGAGTACTACATTGGTAGTACTACTACTAGTACTAGTAGCACCACCGTCTGGATTTAGGAGTACTACCACGTCCATCTGGATTTTAGTATTTGACTAGCAATATCTAGTAATGCATGTCACAAAAAATGTACTACTCCCTCTGTAAATAAATACATGGTATTTTATTCCTATCGGCGAGAGAACTTAATGTTTTCTTCCTAACTAGAGTCTTAATAGGATTACATGCAATGAACTAAACACTGCATGTCATGTTTGGTAGCCTCAAGTCATTGAAAGCATGCACGGCCCACATCTCTCATTGGTTGATATGTCACGAAATAAGAAACAAGGAGGGAGTTAATGCACCGTGCCTAAGTGTTTTGGGATTATTTGGTTTTCGTAATGTGACTTACACAACATTTTTGTTTACATGCATTAACATTTTATTAGTTAAATCAAAGGTCAAAACTTGGCGCAAAATGCAAAGGTGACCAATAAACCAGTAAACATCAAACTTCTCTCGTTTGGCCCCAACTAGAGGTCCAGTGAGATGACTATACTGCACCAACACAGAGGGGGGCGCAGCTTCATTGACTTACGACAACTGCCTTTGGGTGAATGACACGTGGGCCTAGGGGGTGGCTCGCCCACCTATCATACAGCCAAAGGCAGGTGCAATAGAGGGCCGAGGAGTAGTACGAAATCCTACGCATCTACGCACGCTAACCAAGGGCAACAGTGATCACTCGAATCGCAAGATTAGTTGACTAGTAGAAGCTAAGCTAGACCCATGGAGGCGATGAGCGCGAGCATCAGCCGGCTTTGCCAGATGGTCCACGACGCCGGCCAGCGGCCCGGCAACGAGGAACGTCTCCAGGTAGTATTGCTTGAGGCCGGCAGGGCGAGGGGCCGCTTGGATGACAGCTTCGTCTCTTTGTTCGACGAGGTCCTCGTCGGTTTCCTCGACAAGTTCACCGTCGTCAAGAAGCTCACGGACGACTTTGACGTAAGCCTTCAGCTAACGCGCCCAGGCTCTGCGAGGCCCGCCACCCTCAACGGCCACTATGGTGACAACCTCTTCGATGCACTGGTGGCCCTGCGACTGTCCGCCGTCGCGCCAAAGAATGTCCACCTTGAGGTCGCGCTCGCCGCGCAGCGCCTGGCGCAGCAAGACACCATGGACATAATCACCCATGTCTACGCGCATGCAAGAGGAGGACGATAGGACGCTGGCCTTCTTGTACCGCAGGGCAACCTTGGACCCACTGTTCAGAAGCACGTTGAGCTCGCCGCCAACGTCGCTGCTCCTCACACGTCGGTTGGTGACCCGGCACACTAGGAGCGTGAGGATGTCGTTGATGGATCCGTATGTATTTTTATCTTTCCATCAAATCCATGTAGTAGTATATGATACTACAGTAATTATCTTACCTTTCGCATCAACTTCATAATTTTCGTACGTACTCCATGCATGAACGGCGCCAGAACCAAACTTCTTATTACTCTAGGCAAAATCGTTATTTTCTATCTATCTATCGCGCCATGGAGCAGAACCAAATTTTACAAGTTACGAGTTCAAAAGGAAAAGCCTGCCATGTTCGCGTCGCACCCCCACATGGTTGGTCCGGCACGCCGCTCAAGCGGGAATGCGTGCGGTGTTGCATTTTCACTTACAAGTGGGACCGTAGTTGAGGAAACCTACTATCGGCAAACCCCCACCCCGCCCACCTTGTGATGGCTGAGAAAACAGGAGGGAGAAGAGATGGTTGTAGCACGGACTCCAAGAAAATTGGTGTCGGATGGGACTCTTGTGGGTGGCGTGTGCTGTAGTGCTAGACATGAATGCTAGTTATGGCCCATGCCACCCCACTATATCGAGCCTATATCGAGGTACAGTACGTAGAACAAATTTCCTGCAGTCCGTGCTCAGCACTCCTCTATCTCTCTTCTCAGCCAGCCAGTGGACGCGTGGAGCCCATCGTCTGTTTGCTCACATGTGGTCCCACATGTCAATGAAAACGCAAGCGGACCTACTGAACCTGCACATCTTTCACCTCGACGTGCTGGTGATGAAAAACAAATCCAAGAAAGATCTTTGGTGGCCGCTTTTGGAGTTACTCAAGAGTAGTAAGATTCTATTTATAGTTTAACCCAAGATACACATCTCGTGGCTTCAACTTATCAACTACCACTCTATTTTCTTTCATGACACGACCTGGATGATGGATGTCCCACGTGTTGGCAAAAGGAGGAAGAACCCGACCAAATCTTCGGTTGTGCTCTCGAATTAGAGTGCTAACTTAAAAAAATTATTGTGTACTCCCTCCGTTCCAAAATACTTGACTTCCATTTGTCCAAAAATGGATGTGCCTATATACTAAAACATGTCTAGATACATATATATTTTGACAAATAGAAGGCATGTATTGTGAAACAGAGGGAGTAGAATGGATGCAAGTTTTTGTATTGGGAAGAAGAGTACATCCATATATTGATAGAGTGCAATTTAGTAGATGTTCTATCACTTTTAGCTAGCACAGAGGCTATAGATGAGATTAGTGCACTTGTTGATACTCCTACTTGGTATGCGTGTTGCTGCTTAGACGCAGAGAAAAACGGACCGGGGGGAGTACTAGAATAGAGGCTAGACATGAGACTAGATGCGAGGAAGCAACGTCTACTTCTTTACACTCGAAGAAGAAAGAAGCACGCAAGATCGAGCCTCCGCAGATCAACAATGAATGCATCAAGAAGGCACTAATCCAACTTACAGGAGTAGTAAAATGTATTCTTGTGGTTCTTGTTTTCTTTGGTCTTGCTTTTCTAGTCAAAATTATCGTTGGAGTTCGTGCAAAGCGGAGGTCCGTTTGGGGTCGTGCGTTGCAGTTGGCCTTACAAGTGGGACCGTAGTTAAGGAAACCGACTATCGGCAAACCCCCACCTCGCCCGCCGCGCGATGGCTGAGTTAGAGAAACGATGAGGTTGAAGAGATTGCTCTAGCACGGACTCCAAGAAATATAATGTCAGATGGAAGTCATGGTGGTGGCGTGTGTCGTACTCCTGGACGTGAATGCTTGTTCTGGCCCATGCCACCCTACTACTCCTACTAGTCAGTACTATATAGTACTACTAGTATCGAGGATTCGAGGTGCTGGTTACGTAGTACAGTATGGCTACAGTAAAAATACCCGCACGACGCGCAAAGCATGTGAAGCTAGTACAAATAGTGTACTACTATTGTTGATTGGCCCCATCCGATAACCTGTTGCAATGCACGTACAATTATGTATTCGGAAAATAATTTTTTTGCCTTGTCGCACCACCCACTCACAGAAGCAACTCGAAAGCCATTCATAAATTTAGTAAGTTTATCACATGCATATCATTTTATTACATACAACAGGTCATCAACCCACATCGACAACGAGGACACATTATAAATACTAAAGTTTTCACCACACAACAAATAACAAGCAATGAAATGAACTTCAACTCAACCATTCCTCAGCGTTGGAAATGCTTGCTTTGAACCACAAGTGATTCTCTGGGACGGGCCATCCATTGTCGATCTGGAGACCAAGGCAGGACTGGTCATCCAGGCTGAAGCGGCCTACTATATCAGTACTAGGGTAGGGAACCACCCAAATGTCCAAGGTATAGACACAGTTGCTTCTCATAAATGGTAGTAACGTTGTGTCAACAGCAGTTGGATCGCCTTTCACCATCATTGGATAGTTTTGTCCAAGGAAGAGCGAGTTTTCTCCAAGACTATCAATTCTATACCAGGGAGAAGGAGTTGGCGCTAGCACACTAGTATCCACCCCTAATACCATGCAACGGGTGTTGGAACAGGTCCGGAGAGTGCGACCATGGGAGACTACACCTGCTACCTTAGCAGTAACATCATCAGTGGGCTGTATACACACGAGAAGAGGTGATCCATCGGAATTAGTTGCCAGGCGCCAAATAGTATATGGGCGTTGCTCGTCCTCATGCTCGTGATCATCACCATCATCATCTCCCCCTTGGTTATCAAAATCTTCAAGTATAGGTGGTGGAATGTTCACAGGACCTTGGAAACACAAGAAGAAGGTTAATTAGTAAGGCTGGCCATAGTGGGGGTAACATAACTAGTATCATGCACTTGGGACTCGCAAACATGCTTATGTGCCAGGCAATTAAGGAAGAGAGAGATGGTTATAGTAACATAGGTAGATACCGTAACATAATAAATGTGATGCTACTATGTGTCATGCATGGCAATAAATGAGACCACCTATGATACTAATCTAAGATATTATGCACTATAGAGGTAGTAACATAAACTAGTAATATATGCATGTTACTAGTCTAAGTTACTCCCCACTATGACCAGCCTTGTTAACCCGCATGCATGTGGATGAAACAATTATAATTACGGTGGAAGACAAACGTACCGAAACAACGAGGATGCCATGCAAAAACAGTGCCATGAGTGGTGGCAGCAAACACAAGGCCCTCATATTGAATTGCATCACAGTACCCATCCGTGTACAGAAACTGATTTTTGAGCAATATCCATCCAGTCAAACCACTGACGACGGCAACAAGCTTGTCGAAGATAGCAACAACTTCATAGTTGTTGTAATTCCAAGAGCGGTTGGGGACTCGAGAAATTGCTATCTTCCGTAGAAGACAGTCACCATGATTGTATTTGAACGTGCGTACAATACCGGTGTGCTCAACCTCTGGGCAGTCTGCTGAGATTTTCGGAAGTGGAACCCGGTCACGAGTCTACACATTCACAAGTTCCCACTCGCAGTAGGACCCAATGTAAACAACCCAATCTCCATTTGCGCCTGCCCAAGCCTTGCCCTCAAGTGATGGCATCTTAACATCATACGTATCATTATCAAGCGGCATCAACTTGCACAGGGCAAGGCCTCCGTCGTGACGGCGCCAGTCATCAGGGTCACGGCGAAGAAGATAGGGGAGACCAAACCGCTCCTTGACTCTTGGGTTCCTTGTAATGTTGTTATTAGTTGAGTCGAGAATGGTCTTGAACGAACCTGCTATGCTAGCCGAGGTGATGATGTTGCACCGATCAATGAGTTCCTCCACCACGTCATCTTTCAGATCGGGGCAAGAATAACGGGGTCGTTTCTGTCCTGTTCCCCCCATGGAGAAGACGATCGAACAATGGCAGAAGAAAGGGTGAAGGGTTGAAGGAAAATGGAGGAAGGAGAGGAAGAGTGTGCGATAGCAGTTCCAAATCGAGAGGGAAAGACGAAGAGTCGGTGGACGGTTGCCAGTTTTCCACGGTTCACGAAGGGGCGCCCCGGCCTACACATAAGTTCGGAATTACTCCTACTACTCGCCGTCGTCTCACTGATATGTGGAACGGGACCACATGTCAACGAGACATGGTGTGTAATTTCTCATGCAAAATGCAATCTGGCCGCGTTGGCCTGAGGTGCCGCATTAGTTATCGGCCTTTATTTTCTTAATGGCGCGCCGTTCAGTTTTGAAGCACGACTAACTGGTACTGTACGCAGAGAAAATATAAACTACTCTACCACTACTCCACCTCCAGTACTAGTAGTATAAAGAAGATATATAGGCTGGAGCTTTAGCGCTTTCTTGCCAAGGGCTGCCCACTTGCTTCTCACACTACCACCCTCTCTCCAGATCTAAAAAAGACAGCCCCTCTCTCCCTCCTCACCGGTGGTCACAGATCCGCCGGGGAAGAAAAGGACGTGCAGCGTTGACGCACTCGTCGTCGGCGAGTGAGGTCACGCACTGACGACAAGGCCGTCCTCTCAGACCTAGCGCCCGTGCGGGATCGTTGCCGTAGTGTGTGCGGAGGACGGCGACCACGAGCGAAGCCACTTCCCGTCGACCCTCAGGTATGCTACCTCTTTTTGAACCATACCCTTGTTCTATTGCCCCATCTGGCACGTCGTTGCATGTGGATCTTTTTCCACTCCACCATCTTCCCAATTTGCTATCCTCTGCTCTGCTGGCCACGCAGACGAAAACCATAATTTGCACTATTAAAGGAAACCCTACTTCATGCAGACTAATGCATGTCTGGGTTGAATAAGGAAAGGAAGGGAGACTGTAATGTCCAAGAGAGTAGGCATCGAACCTGCATCTAGGTTGAAAAGGGGGAAATCAATAGCTAAGGAACGAGTCTCGTGTCTCTTGGTTGAAGAAGGGTAGAAAGGCATGACAACGCAATAGAGAATGACCAGGTCGATCGGTTTGTTGTCGTCACATAGGAAAAAGGTGGCTAAAGAGAACAAAAATGGGACGTAATCCACATATGCTGCCTGGATATTTGTTGCTCTGGGCAACCATACCTCCCTCACCACTCTGCGTCCGTGGAGGTACATCGTACTGGTGCGCCCACTGTCCGAATGGGCCTCCCATGCTCTTATTGCCACTTCTTTTGCTGTTAGTATAACGCCAACGGTTAAGTCAAGCAATGCTACTGCTAAAGTGATGCCATATTTAACTAATGTCACTCTCAGTCTAATGCCACAGATAAATTTAAGCAGTGCCATTTAATGTCACTGGATCATTTCAGGGTTAGCTGTTGATTGTGGATGTATTAAAGATTTTTTAGCTAAGGCATTGTAATGTTGTTGCACAGCCAGTATACCAACGATGAAACTTGTTACTACCTTCAGATTTTTGCACTGTTAATGTTTATAGATTACATACCTCACTTTCATGAGATAAGTTAATTTTTTTGTACAGTGTCACCAAAATGTCAAGGCGATGACGTCATTTTATTTTGGTTAAACTGCACAGACAATTATGAAGACAAGAGGAAAGGTCAAGAGTGGGCACCTCCTCCTCCGGCTGTTCTCTTGATTATCAAGAGGAAAGATCAAGTTTTTATCTTTGATCGATTATCAAGATTGGGATAGCAATTTTTAAGGTCCCCCCGAGTTCGAAATGATATTTACCTTGGAGGTACATGGTTTGCAATTTTTTTATACTGTCAATAGTTAATAATGCTAGTTACCTTTAGACTTTTGTATTTGGTTTAATGCTCATGCACAGCTAGTATACCAATGCTGAAACTTGTTACCTTTACATTTTGTATTGTTAATTCTTATAGAAACCTTCCAGTGCTAGAGTTTATTGAAATCTGTTCAGTAAAACCATTGTACTGTACCCTGTAATAAACTAACTACTCTACTGTTTCACTAGCCACTGGATTAGTGTATATTTGTAGTATTCGAATGGTGTTGCATTAGCGTATGGACATAAATAAAGTGTGGCAAGCTTTCCTAGATATGTGCTCAAGAAAACTACTACCTGTTTTTCTAAATACTAGACGTTTGGGTACTTTAAATTGAACCGCGAAAACGTCTTATATTAAGGAACAGAGGGTGTAGAGATCACTCAAATTATCCCGGTAAAGCTAGTCACACCTTATGTTCATTATGTTATCGGAGGAGGTCTGTATGTTTGTCTCTAATGCCTGTCTACTACATACCCGACATCATGATGTAATGTTAAGTCATTTCCTTTTGTACAGTGTAACTAAATTGTCAAGGCGGTGACGGCATTTTATTTTAGTAGAACTGCACAAAATTTGCTTAAAAGAAGAGGAAAGGTCAGGAATGGCTCAGTTTTTCAGAAAAAAACTATGTATGACTTCCTGACATCAGCCGTTGTTGCTTTATTTATTCCTTCAAACAGGTGGTTAGAAATAGTCTTGCTACCTTTTCCCATTAAGAAATTGGAATGCTTATATTTGTGAGTCTATGCTTCAACTAGTGCCACTTTTATAGTATTCACACTTTCAATATCTATGCAAACAGGGATGCTCGATTTTAGTGGAGCTGCACAAAAAGTCCAACTGGTTCAACATTAGGAGCATGTTTTTTCCAAACCTTTATATCCAATTGGTGGCACTATGAGCTGTTCATTACGAAGGTACATGGTTTGCTACTATCTTGCTACTCTTTTTGTACTGTCATTAGATAGTAATACTAGTGGTTTGCATGTGAATTTATTGGCAGGGTGGACCTACATTGGAGGTGCGGGACAGGATTCAATGATTGGATGCTCAATTTCGGTTGTATCGATTTCACCTCTTCCATCACTGCGAACATGGTGTGGTATATGTTTACTAGCTGCTTGATATTTGTGCAGACAGAGATGTCTGCCCGTTGCTATTTGACAAACAAACAATGTGTCTGCAATTTTGGTTGAACTGCACAAGAGAATAGTATAGTCACTGCATGCAGTGCCATTTGAAAATAGACACAAAGATTAGATAGTCACTTCATGGACTGCAAAAAAGTAGTACTGTACTATTTACTGGCCAACAGTTGGTGCTTCATTGCTTTTGTCTGATTATACAATGGGCATCATTTTCCCTAAGTTAAAGTTTGTATTCCGAAAATAGTCTCGTGGTGTGATCGAGAGAAGACCAAATCATATTGCAGTGGATGTTCCTCCATCATGTGTGGTTCATTCTCATGGTTCCAGCTGTTGGTGAAACCACTTACGTTTGCAAGAGGAATTGTAGACTTCACAAACAAATTTGTCTTTCTGTCTGTACTAAATGTTGGCCAAGAGAAGCATCCATGTTAGTAGGAAGAACAGATGTTTTCTCTAGATCTTTGCTTTTGCAGCTACATATTTGTATATGATCTGTGAATCATTGAGATGCATTAACATGTTGATCTTATGTATGGGAATCGTACTAGTTAGTTTTAGTTGCGCCGCAAGATCCGTACTGGCTGATCTTTGCTTTTGGAGCTACATATTTGTATATGATCTGTGAATCATTGAGATGCATTAACAGTTACTTATTTCGGTTCGCTCAATGTTTACAAGTTACCGATCGATCACTAGCTAGCCTACAAATGCGCACCTGGCAGTTTTATTTGCGACGCAAGATGCGAAGTGGCAGTTTTTTGAATAAAAATGCCTACCTCTGAAGAAACTGACAAGCTACACTATCGATCCTACACGGATAAAAATGCCTACCTCTAAAGAAACTGACAAGCTACACTATCGATCATACACGGATAAATAGCGTATCACGCACGTACTACCTCCTTTCCGGTTTGCAGGGCTCAATTCAAGAAACGACCTACTCGATCCTACACGAATAAATAGCGGATCACGCACGTACTAGTACCTCCTTTCCGGTTTGCAGGGCTTAATTCAAACCTCTCACCAACCAAGGTACTCCCTCCGTCCGGGTTTATTAGTCCCGTGAGCAAAGCAGCAAGACCAAGGCATGGCAATAATTAACGGCATGCAGAAGTTTAAGTCTAATTAATTCCAGCGATTTAAGTGGCTGCATGCTTGCCCTCGGCTGCGACTCGTTGCATGCTGCTTCGCGTACTGCCTATGAGTGATTTTGAGTGCCTGCGTGCAGCCGGCCGTAATTAAGGCAGCTAACTGATGCGAAAAAAGATACGCTTTAATTGTTGCGGGCTTTTTAAATCCGTGAAATCATTATTGACAAGGAGGGAGATGATTCGAGTGCACTCGTTTGACCGCCATGCCGGCGTGCGACCCAGACGGGACGGGACGGCACAGTCATAATTTCAGTTTCCCTAGTTTTCCACGGCAAGCTGGCGCGCTAAGCCATTATGCATTGAATTCCGATGACCGTCGCGCTACCTTCCCCCTATAAGTATTGTTTCCCGGCATTCTCCAGTGCCACCGCGACCCAACTCGCCATATCCTCATAAGCCCCCACCAGCCCGACATCGCTCGCCACGTCCGCCATGCCCCCGCCCGTCCGCGGTAGGCGGCGCCGGAGGCGGTCACCGCCGGAACTAGTGTTCGGTTTTTCACCGGAAGGCAGACGGAGGGAGGAGGCATTCTATCTGTCTTTAGATGGCAATGTGCAGATCGAGGAGTTGTTGGAGCGCGACCGCATGGTGGAGGAGCAGGAGTTGTTGGAGCGCGACCGCCTGGCGGAGGAGCAGCATAACGCCGATTCGCGCCGCCAGCGGGACATGGAGCAGCAGCGCATCGACACTCTGAGTCGCGAGCAGAGCGCCCGCAACTGGGCAGACTATGTGGAGGCCGGGGCTCGGCAAATAGCCCTGGAGGCTGTCGGGCACGCACGCGTTCGCGATGCTGATTTTTACTACCAGCTCGTCAAGTGGGTTTCCCGCTTGGAAGCCCAAGATTAAGTGGACCACGCCGGCATGGAAAGGGCCAACGCACGTGAGCAACGCGCCCTATCGCACCTCTGGCAAGTCCGAGGCGAGGCGCGGGACGCCGGTGCCGGCATTTAGCGTGTACCGCCGGCATCATCTAGTTAGCTAAGAGTAAGTTAGTACTTGTCTAGTGGGAGTAGATAGTTAACTTGGCTATGATGGTTGTCAACGTGGAAGTTCAGTACTCTATATGTGGATCAGACCTGTTACTTTGCTCTGAATGTTGACCGTTTGAACGTATGGAATGGGCTGTTATTTTTTTAAATAGGTTGTATTTGTCCTCCACGGGTTTAGAGGCTGACTTGTGGGCCTAGCAAGTTGACGCGTACACAATCAGGAGATGATTGTACGTGGAGAGGATGACAGCAGGGACCCACCAAGGTCATGGAGGTACGCAAGAAAGTGCCTCCTTATTTCAAGCCAATAAAAAAATGGCTCCTCCTAGTGGATTTCTGACATCTGGGTCCCATGCCATTGTCAACGTAGTCAATAAACGAGAGAATTGCACAATGAGCGGCTGACACCAGGGACCCAGCAGCTCGCCCAGTTATTTTTGTTTTGGGTTAATTTGATAAATGCCTCCGAGAAATGCCACTGCAATTTCCAAATTTTGAAAAATGCCATTTCATGCCATTTCTAGTGGCATTTTTTGAAGTCTGGAGTGGCGTTTTTCAAAGTTTGCAAACTGCAGTGGCGTTTTTCAAAGTTTGCAAAAATTGCGGTGGCATTTTTCAAAGTTTGGAAATTGCAGTGGCATTTTTATGAATCGCCATAAATTGGAGTGGCATTTATCTAATATGTTTTTGAGACGGAAGCAGGGTGTCAACTGGGCTGTGCGGGACACTCTGGCCTGTCTAGACAGCCTTCTCTTTTATGTTTACCACAGACCAGCCCAGTAGTTTTTTTTTCTTTTTGAAAATGGCTAGCCCAGTTTTTTTGTGATTTGTCAAGTAAGTCACTTTATCAGGCCTGTTGGGCTAGACGAGGAGCGCTTCATTCGGCTGGCCGAGAAAATGGCCTATCAGTAATGAGAAATGGGTTGTACATTTTTAAAACACATCAAACCGGCAATTAGTTTCAAATATCTTTTTTTCATTTCGAGATTTTAAATTGCATTGATTTTTATGCGTGGACAATTAATTGGATTTTATATTGATATACATTTATTTTTTAAATCAGTCTGAATGTGACTCAAAATTTCGGGATTAAAAACAGTTCAGACCGCACCGACATATGCAAAATTTCGTATAATTTTTTAACCGTGGCCACAATATGGGCTGTAATGCTAACAAAAAGAATATGGGCTCCAAAAAAACCCGTAAGAATTAGCAAATGGGCTGTGAACTATTTGAAATAATGGCAGATGGGATGTATGCTGTTTTCCACAGATTTGAGGCTTTCCACAGATGGCCTGTATACTGTTGGATGTCCATCCAACGGCCGTCGTGCTTCTTCAATCTCTGCTCTTCCTGCTCCAGCCGCTCAAACAAGCGCCAGCGAGACTGCCTGCTCCCTCCTCCCCGTGGCCGGCTGTGCTGCCGCGCAGGCCTCACCGCCCCACCGTACTCCCATCGCTGGCCTAGCTATCCCTCTACTCACTCTCAGTCCCACACATGCTGTTATTCTTCGGCGACGGCAGACGAACCAGTAAACCCTCATACTCCTCCGTGTGGGAAATAACTGTCGAGTATTCCCTGGCTCCATGTCGTTCCCTTCCTAGGCCTCGCCGTCGTCCACTGCCCTGGTGCTCTCGGCGTGGCCTGGTAAACGTGGTCAATGAACGACATCCATCGGAAGTGGACTGTACGTGGAGAGGCTGACAGCTGGGTCCATGGCCGCACGCAAGGAAATGCCTCCTTATTATGTGCAAAATAATGATTCCTCCACCTGACATCTGGGACCCACCGAAAGGGCCTCTGTATTTCGCGAAAAAATGTTACCGCCGCTGACAGCTCAGACCCACCAGCTATATCTTCGCCCGCAAGGAAGTGCCTCCTTATTACGCCCAAAAAAAATACTCCCCCTGCTAGCTAGGACCCAGTATAGGGGGCCTACTAAGTTGACGGGGACGAAGGGCTTTGTCAACTTGGTCAATATGCACGATTCTAGCTCGACTGACCGTACGATGTCCATCCAACGACCGTAGTGCTTCTTCAACCTCTAATCTTCTTGCTCCAGCCGCCCAAAGCAGCGCCGGTCGTGCCGCCTGCTCCTGCCTCCCGTGGCCGGCTGTGCTGCCGCGGAGGCCTCACCGCTCCCATACTACTCCCACCGCTGGCCAGGCCATCCCTCCACTCCACTCACCCATACCCCCTGTTATTCTGCGGCGACGGCAGCGCAGCCGAACCAGTGAACCCTCGTACTCCTCTCCGCGTGGGCACCCACTGCCGCGTCTTCCCCGGCTCCGCGTCGTCCCCTTCCTAGGCCTCGTCATCGTCCACCGCCGTGGTGCTCTCGGAGCGGCGTGGTCAATGTGGTCAACGACCTAATTCCATTGGAAGAATACTGTACGGGGAGAGGCTGACAGTTGGGTCCACGGCATCCGCAAGGAACTGCCTCCTTATTACGCGGAAAATAATTATTCCTCCACCTGACAGCAGGGACCCACCGGACAGGCCACTAGTATTTCGCGAAAAAAATGTTTGCCCCTGACTGCTGGGACCTACCAGACAGGCCACCGTATTTCGCGAAAAAACGTTCCCCCTGCTGTCAGCTCGGACCCACCGGAAGTGCCTCCTTATTACGCACAAAAAAATGAATACCCCCCCAGCTAGCTGGAACCCACCTTGGTGGGAGGCTGACTTCTGGGCCTACTAAGTTGACGGGGACAGAGGGCTTTGTCAACTTAGTCAATATAAATGATTCTAGCTCCAGTGACCGTACGATGTCCATCCAACGGCCGTAGTGCTTCTTCAACCTCTGGTCTTCTTGCTCCAGCCGCCCAAAGCAGCATCGGTCGTGCCGCATGCTCCTGCTTCCCGTGGCCGGATGTGCTGCCACGGAGGCCTCACCGCCCCCTACTATTCCCACCTCTGGCTAGGCCCTGCGGCGACGACAGCCTCACACTGCAGCCGAACCAGTGAACCCTCGTACTCCTCTCGGCGCGGGCTTCCACTGCCGCGTCTTCCCCGGCTCCCCGTCGTCCCCTTCCTAGGCCTCGCCGTCGTCCACCGCCCTGGTGCTCTCGGCGCGGCGTGGTCAACATGGTCAAGGAACGATTTCCATCGGACGTGGAATGTATGTGGAGAGGCTGACGGCTGGGTCCACGGCCGCAGCAAGGAAGTGCCTCCTTATTACACGGAAAATAATTATTCCTCCACGTGACAGCGGGGACCCACTGGACAGGCCACCGTATTTCGCAAAAAAAACGTTTCCCCCCTGACTGCTGGGACCCACCAGCTATACCTTCGCACGCAAGGAAGTGCGTCCGGGCAAAAAAAATGATTTGCCCCTCTGACTGCTGGGACCCACCAGCTACATTTTCGCACGCAATGAAGTGCCTGACAGTTGGGACCCACCTGGTCAAAGCGTACGTACCGTTGTCATTCTGGTCGCGAACGTGTACGTACATACTGGTCGTTGTAGAGGCGTGCACGTGTCGTAGTGGAGGCGCGCACGTAGCATGTACACGTACGTACAGCGGCCAGGGTGCAAGAAAGAAAATACGGCCACGTATTTGTACATACGGGCGGGGTCTCGAACGCCTAGTCGCGCATACGTACGGCGAGGGCTCGTGTTCATGGGGAGGCAACAGAATGCGTCGTGTTCATGGGGAGGCAACGGAATGCGTCGTGTTCATCGGGAGGCAACGGAATGCGTCGTGTTCATGGGGATGCAACGGAATGTATCATGTTCATAGGGAAGCAACGGAACGCATGGGAGCCAACTGGCTTGGACGGAACAGGCGATGGAAACGTGGCCTGGCGTACCGCACAATGGAGGAAACGGACCTCCTACGGTCGAATCGGGGGTCCTGTTGATCGGGAGGGGTGTGGCGTACCGCAAAACAGAGGAAACGGACCTCCTACGGTCGAAACAGGGGTCCTGTTGATCGGGAGGGGTGTGGCGTACCGCAAAACGGAGGAAACGGACCTCCTACGGTCGAAACGGGGGTCCGGTTAATC
>NC_041381.1:26547683-26562256 GCF_002162155.2 Triticum dicoccoides | reverse complement strand
CATCCAGAGGCAACGCCACCGCTCACTGTTCATCCAACCCCCCCCCTCCCGCAACGCTCACTGTTCATCCAATCGATTGGCTTCATTTAGCAGCAGTAGCGAAGGAATCGCTCCATCGGGTTTAGTTAATAGCCATCGATCGATCGCTCGGGTTCAGTAACGCGTAGCCTGCAGTGCAATCGCTAGGGTTCAGTTAGAGCCCAACGCCTCGCTCGGCTTCAGTTAGAGCAAACGCCTCGCACACACGCGCGTACGTACGAGAGAAACGGGCATCGCTCCGCCCCCGACCTCCCACCGTAACTAGCAACTCCCCGAAATTTTCCTCCCCCTCGCTTCTACCACGGTTTTTTCTGTCATGGACGGCCCAAAAAATGTCATGCAGCTGCGTCTCCGGCCCGCCCAGGACAAAAAGCCCATTTTCTGTGATGATTTTTTTCATAGAAGTAGGAGCCCACCACATCTATGATGATACCGGGTTTTGTCACAATTATCGTCATAGAAGTGTCATATGTATGACAGAAAAAAATTCCGTTCGGCCCAAAATGTCACAGATGTGTCTTTTTTTTGTAGTGATGATGCAACCAGAAGGTTTTGTCAATCCTAAAGGTGCTAACAAAATGTGCAAGTTCCAGCGATCCATCTATGGACTGGTGCAAGCATCTCGGAGTTGGAATATACGCTTTGATAAGTTGATCAAAGCTTATAGTTTTATATGGACTTTCAGTGAAGCCTGTATTTACAATAAGTGAGTGGGAGCACTACAACCTTTCTGATAAGTATATGTAAGTGACATATTGTTGATCAGAAATGATGTAGAATTTTTCTGGAAAGCATAAAGAAGTGGTTGAAAGGAGTTCTTTAAAAGAAAGACCTCAGTAAAGCTACTTACATATTGAGCATCAAGATCTACTAAGATAGATCAAGACGCTTGATAAGATTTTCAATGAGTAAATACCTTGACAAGATTTTGAAGTAGTTCAAAATGGAACAGTCAAAGAAAGAGTTCTTGCCTGTGTTGCAAAGGTGTGAAATTGAGTAAGACTCAAATCCCGACCACGGCAGAAAATAGAAAGAGAATGAAAGTCATTCTCTATGCCTCAGTCATAGGTTCTATAAAGTATGCTATGCTGTGTACCAGACCTATTGTATACCTTGCTCTGAGTTTGGCAAGGGAGTACAATTTTGATCTAGGAGTAGATCACTGGACAGCGGTCAAGAATATCCTTAGTGAGGACTAAGGAGATGTTTCTCTGTTATGGAGGTGATAAAAGAGTTCGTCGTAAAGAGTTACATCGATGCAAGCTTTTACACTAATCCAGATGACTCTAAGTCTCGATCTGGATACATATTGAAAGTGGGAGCAATTAGCTAGAGTAGCTCCATGCAGAGCATTGTAGACATAGAATATTTGCAAAATACATACGGCTCTGAATGTGACATACCCGTTGACTAAACTTCTCTCACAAGCAAAACATGATCATACCTTAGTACTCTTTGGGTGTTAATCACATGGCGATGTGAACTAGATTATTGACTCTAGTAAACCCTTTGGGTGTTGGTCACATGACGATGTGAACTATGGGTGTTAATCACATACAGATGTGAATATTGGTGGTAAATCACATGATGATGTGAACTAGATTATTGAGTATAGTGCAAGTGTGAGATTGAAGGAAATATGCCCTAGAGGCAATAATAAAGTTATTATTTATTTCCTTATTTCATGATAAATGTTTATTATTCATGCTAGAATTGTATTAACCGGAAACGTAATACATGTGTGAATACATAGACAAACATAGTGTCACTAGTATGCCTCTACTTGACTAGCTCATTGAATCAAAGATGGTTAAGTTTCCTAGCCATAGACATGAGTTGTCATTTGATTAATGGGATCACATCATTAGAGAATGATGTGATTGACTTGACCCATTCCGTTAGATTAGCACTTGATCGTTTAGTATATTGCTATTGCTTTCTTCATGACTTATACATATTCGTATGACTATGAGATTATGCAACTCCCGTTTACCGGAGGAACACTTTGTGTGCTACCAAACGTCACAACATAACTGGGTGATTATAAAGGTGCTCTATAGGTGTCTCCGAAGGTACATTTTGAGTTGGCGTATTTCGAGATTAGGATTTGTCACTTCGATTATCGGAGAGGTATCTCTGGGCCCTCTCGGTAATGCACATCACTATAAGCCTTGCAAGCAATGTAGCTAATGAGTTAGTTACGAGATGATGCATTATGTAAACGAGTAAAGAGACTTGCCGGTAACGAGATTGAACTAGGTATTGAGATACCGACGATCAAATCTCGGGCAAGTAACATACCGATGACAAAGGGAACAACGTATGTTGTTATGCGGTTTGACCGATAAAGATCTTCGTAGAATATGTAGGAGCCAATATGAGCATCCAGGTTCCGCTATTGGTTATTGACCGAAGACGTGTCTCGATCATGTCTACATAGTTCTCGGACCCGTAGGGTCCGCACGCTTAAACTAAGATGATAGTTATATTATGAGTTTATGTGTTTTGATGTACCGAAGGTTGTTCGGAGTCCCGGATGTGATCAAGTATATGACGAGGAGTCTCGAAATGGTCGAGACGTAAAGATCGATATATTGGACGACTATATTCGGACTTCGGAAAGGTTCCGAGTGATTCGGGTATTTTTCGGAGTACTGGAGAGTTACGGGAATTCGCCGGGGAGTATTTGGGCCTTATTGGGCCATACGGGAATAGAGGAGAGAGGCCAAAAAGGAAGGAGGTGCGCAGCCCCCCTCTGGTCTGAATCGGACAAGGGGTGCAGCCCCTTTTTCCTTCTTCCTCTCCCCCTCTTTCCTTCTCTCCTACTCCAACAAGGGAAGAAGGAGTCCTACTCCCGGTGGGAGTAGGACTCCCCCCTTGGCACGCCCTCCTCCTAGGCCGGCTGCCTCCCCCCTTGCTCCTTTATATACGGGGGCAGGGGGCACCCCATAGACACAACAATTGATCATTGATCTCTTAGCCGTGTGCGGTGCCCCCCTCCACCATAGTCCTCCTCGATAATATCGTAGTGGTGCTTAGGCGAAGCCCTGCGTCGGTAGAACATCATCATCGTCACCACACCGTTGTGCTGACGGAACTCTCCCTCGGCACTCGGCTGGATCGGAGTTCGAGGAACGTCATCGAGCTGAACGTGTGCAAGAACTCGCAGGTGTCGTGCTTTCGGTGCTTGATCGGTCGGGCCGTGAAGACGTACGACTACATCAACCGCGTTGTGCTAACGATTCCGCTTTTGGTCTACGAGGGTACATGGACAACACTCCCCCCTCTTGTTGCTATGCATCACCATGATCTTGCGTGTGCGTAGGAATTTTTTGAAATTACTATGTTTCCCAACAGTGGTATCAGAGCCTGGTTTTATGCGTAGATGTTATATGCACGAGTAGAACACAAGTGAGTTGTGGGCGATACAAGTCATACTGCTTACCAGAATGTCATACTTTGGTTCGGCGGTATTGTTGGATGAAGCGGCCCAGACCGACATTACGCGTACGCTTACGCGAGACTGGTTCTACCGACGTGCTTTGCACACAGGTGGCTGGCGGGTGTCAGTTTCTCCAACTTTAGTTGAACCGAGTGTGGCTATACCCGGTCCTTGAGAAGGTCAAAACAGCACTAACTTGATGAACTATCGTTGTGGTTTTGATGCGTAGGTAAGAACGGTTCTTGCTCAGCCCGTAGCAGCCACGTAAAAAAAGTAGAGGACGTCTAACTTGTTTTTGCAGGGTTATGTTGTGATGTGATATGGTCAAGGCATGATGCTATATTTTATTGTATGAAATGATCATGTTTTGTAACCGAGTTATCGACAACTGGCAGGAGCCATATGGTTGTCGCTTTATTGTATGCAATACAACCGCACTGTAATTGCTTTACTTTATCACTAAGCGGTAGCGATAGTCGTAGAAGCAATAGTTGGCGAGACGACAACGATGCTATGATGAAGATCAAGGTGTCGCGCCGGCGACGATGGTGATCATGACGGTGCTTCGGAGATGGAGATCACAAGCACAAGATGATGATGGCCATATCATATCACTTATATTGATTGCATGTGATGTTTATCTTTTATGCATCTTGTCTTGCTTTCATTGACGGTAGCATTATAAGATGATCTCTCACTAAATTTCAAGATAAAAGTGTTCTCCCTGAGTATGCACCGTTGCCAAAGTTCGTCGTGCCCAGACACCACGTGATGATCGGATGCGATAAGCTCTACGTCCATCTACATCGGCTGCAAGCCAGTTTTGCACACGCAGAATACTCAACTTAAACTTGACGAGCCTAGCATATGCAGATATGGCCTCGGAACACTGAGACCAAAAGGTTGAGCATGAATCATATAGTAGAAATGATCAACATAATGATGTCCACCATTGAAAACTACTGCATTTCACGTGATGATCGGTTATGGTTTAGTTGATTTGGATCACGTGATCACTTAGATGATTAGAGAGATGTCTATCTAAGTGGGAGTTCTTAAGTAATATGATTAATTGAACTTAAATTTATCATGAACTTATTCCTGGTAGTATTTTGCAAATTATGTTGTAGATCAATAGCTCGCGTTGTTGCTTTCATATATTTATTTTGATATGTTCCTAGAGAAAACTGTGTTGAAAGATCTTAGTAGCAATGATGCGGATTGGATCCGTGATCTGAGGATTTTCCTCATTGCTGCACAGAAGAATTATGTTCTTTGATGCACCGCTAGGTGACAGACCTATTGCAAGAGTAGATGCAGACGTTACGAACATTTGGCTAGCTCAATATGATGACTACTTGATAGTTTAGTGCACCATGCTTAACGACTTAGAATCGAGACTTCAAAGACGTTTTGAACTTCATGGACCATATGAGATGTTCCAGGAGTGAAAGTTAATATTTCAAGCAAATACCCGAGTTGAGAGATATTAAGTCTCCAACAAGTTCTATAGCTAAAAGATGGAGGAGAATAGATAGCTCAAGCAGTGAGCATGTGCCCAGATTGTCTGGGTACTACAATCGCTTGAGTCAGGTGGGAGTTAATCTTCCAGATAAAATAGTGATTGACAGAGTTCTCTAGTCACCATCACCAAGTTAGAAGAACTTCGTGATGAACTATAGTATGCAAGGGATGACGAAAATGATTCCCGAGCTCTTCGTGATGTTGAAATCGACGAAGGTAGAAATCAAGAAAGAACATCAAGTGTTGATGATTGACAAGATCACTAGTTTCAAGAAAAGGGCAAAGGGAAAGAAAGGGAAACTTCAAGTAGAATGGCAAGCAAATTGTCACTCCTATGAAGAAGCCCAAAGCTGGACCAAAGCCTCAAACTGAGTGCTTCTACTGCAAAGGAAATGGTCACTGGAAGCGGAAATACCCTGAATATTTGGTGGATAAGTAGGATGGCAAAGTGAACAAGGGTATATTTGATATACAGGTTATTGATGTGTACCTTACTAGTGTTTATAGTAGCCCCTGGGTATTTGATACTTGTTCGGTTGCTAAAAAATTAGTAACTCGAAACAGGAGTTACAGAATAAACAGAGACTAGTTGAGGGTGAAGTGACGATGTGTGTTGGAAGTGGTTCCAAGATTGATATGATCATCATCGCACACTCCCTATACTTCCGAGATTAGCGTTAAACCTAAATAAATGTTATTTGGCGTTTGCGTTGAGCATAAATATGATTTGATCATGTTTATTGCAAATACGGCTATTCATTTAAAGTTAGAGAATAATTGTTGTTTTGTTTATATGAATAAAGCCTTCAATGGTTATACACCCAATGAAAATAGTTCGTTGGATCTCGATCGTAGTGATACACATGTTCATAATATTGATGCCAAAAGATGCAAAGTTGATAATAATAGTGCAACTTATTTGTGGCACTGCCGTTTAAGTCATATCGGTGTAAAGCGCATGAAGAAACTCCATAAAGATGGATTTTTGGAATCACTTGGTTATGAATCATTTGATGCTTGCGAACCGTGCCTTTTGAGCAAGATGACTCCGGAACAATGGAACGAGCTACTGACTTGTTGCAAATAATACATACTGATGTATGCGGTCCAATAAGTGTTGATGCTCGTGGCAAGTATCGTTATTTTCTGACCTTCACAGATGATTTGAGCAGATATGAGTATGCCTACTTAATGAAGCACAAGTCTGAAACATTTGAAAAGTTCAAAGAATTTCATAGTGAAGTGGAGAATCATCGTAACAAGAAAATAAAGTTTCTACAATCTGATCGTGGACGAGAATATTTGAGTTACGAGTTTGACCTTCATATAAAACAATGTGGAATAGTTTCACAGTTCACACCACCTGGAACACCACAACGTTATGGTGTGTCCAAACGTCATAACCGCACTTTATTGGATATGGTGCGACCTATGATGTCTCTTATCGGTTGCTATCGTTTTGGGGTTATGCATTAGAGACAGTTGCATTCACTTTAAATAGGGCACCATCGAAATCCGTTGAGACAACGGCTTATGAAATGTGGTTTGGCAAGAAACCAAAGTTGTCATTTCTTAAAGTTTGGGGTTGCGATGCTTATGTGAAAAAGTTTCAACCTGATAAGCTCGAACCTAAATCGGAGAAGTGCGTCTTCATAGAATACCCAAAGGAAACTGTTGGGTACACCTTCTATCACAGATCTGAAAGCAAGATATTCGTTGCTAAGATGGATCCTTTCTAGAGAAGGAGTTTCTCTCGAAAGAAGTGAGTGGGAGGAAAGTAGATCTTGACAAGGTAATTGTACCTTCTCCCGAATTGGAAAGTAGTTAATCACAGAAATCGGTTCCAGTGATTCCTACACCAATTAGTGAGGAAGCTAATGATGATGATCATGAAACTTCAGATTAAGTTACTACAGAACCTCGTAGGTTTTCCAAAGTACAGTCCGCACCAGAGTGGTACGGTAATCCTGTTCTCGAAGTCATGTTACTAGACCATGATGAACCTACGAACTATGAGGAAGCGCTGATGAGCCCAGATTCCGTGAAATGGCTGGAGGACATGAAATCTGAGATAGGATCCATGTATGAGAACAAAGTGTGGACTTTGGTGGACTTGCCCGATGATCGGCAAGCCATAGAAAATAAATGGATCTTCAAGAGGAAGACGGACGTTGATAGTAGTGTTACTATCTACAAAGCTCGACTTGTCGCAAAAAGGTTTTCGACAAGTTCAAGGTGTTGACTACAATGAGATTTTCTCAACTGTAGCGATGCTTAAGTCTGTCCGAATCAAGTTAACAATTGCCACATTTTATGAAATCTGGCAAATGGATGTCAAAACTGCATTCCTTAATGGTTTTCTTAAAGAAGAGTTGTATATGATGCAACCAGAAGGTTTTGTCAATCGTAAAGGTGCTAACAAAATGTGCAAGCTCCAGCGATCCATCTATGGACTGGTGCAAGCATCTCGGAGTTGGAATATACGCTTTGATAAGTTGATCAAAGCATATAGTTTTATATGGACTTGCAGTGAAGCATGTATTTACAATAAAGTGAGTGGGAGCACTACAACCTTTCTGATAAGTATATGTAAGTGACATATTGTTGATCAGAAATGATGTAGAATTTTTCTGGAAAGCATAAAGAAGTGTTTGAAAGGAGTTCTTTAAAATAAAGACCTCAGTAAAGCTACTTACATATTGAGCATCAAGATCTATTGAGATAGATCAAGACGTTTGATAAGATTTTCAATGAGTAAATACCTTGACAAGATTTTGAAGTAGTTCAAAATGGAACAGTCAAAGAAAGAGTTCTTGCCTGTGTTGCAAAGGTGTGAAATTGAGTAAGACTCAAATCCCGACCATGGCAGAAAATACAAAGAGAATGAAAGTCATTCCCTATGCCTCAGTCATAGGTTCTATAAAGTATGCTATGTTGTGTACCAGACCTATTGTATACCTTGCTTTGAGTTTGGCAAGGGAGTACAATTTTGATCTAGGAGTAGATCACTGGACAGCGGTCAAGAATATCCTTAGTGAGGACTAAGGAGATGTTTCTCTATTATGGAGGTGATAAAAGAGTTCGTCGTAAAGAGTTACATCGATGCAAGCTTTTACACTAATCCAGATGACTCTAAGTCTCGATCTGGATACATATTGAAAGTGGGAGCAATTAGCTAGAGTAGCTCCATGCAGAGCATTGTAGACATAGAATATTTGCAAAATACATACGGCTCTGAATGTGACATACCCGTTGACTAAACTTCTCTCACAAGCAAAACATGATCATACCTTAGTACTCTTTGGGTGTTAATCACATGGCGATGTGAACTAGATTATTGACTCTAGTAAACCCTTTGGGTGTTGGTCACATGACGATGTGAACTATGGGTGTTAATCACATACAAATGTGAATATTGGTGGTAAATCACATGATGATGTGAACTAGATTATTGACTCTAGTGCAAGTGGGAGACTGAAGGAAATATGCCCTAGAGGCAATAATAAAGTTATTATTTATTTCCTTATTTCATGATAAATGTTTATTATTAATGCTAGAATTGTATTAACCGGAAACATAATACATGTGTGAATACATAGACAAACATAGTGTCACTAGTATGCCTCTACTTGACTAGCTCATTGAATCAAAGATGGTTAAGTTTCGTAGCCATAGACATGAGTTGTCATTTGATTAATGGGATCACATCATTAGAGAATGATGTGATTGACTTGACCCATTCCATTAGCTTAGCACTTGATCGTTTAGTATGTTGCTATTGCTTTCTTCATGACTTATACATGTTCGTATGACTATGAGATTATGCAACTCCCGTTTACCGGAGAAACACTTTGTGTGCTACCAAACGTCACAAAGTAACTGGGTGATTATAAAGGTGCTCTACAGGTGTCTCCGAAGGTACTTGTTGAGTTGGTGTATTTCGAGATAAGGATTTGTCACTCTGATTATCGGAGAGGTATCTCTAGGCCCTCTCGGTAATGCACATCACTATAAGCCTTGCAAGCAATGTAGCTAATGAGTTAGTTATGAGATGATGCATTACGTAAACGAGTAAAGAGACTTTCCGGTAACGAGATTGAACTAGGTATTGAGATACCGACGATCGAATCTCAGGCAAGTACATACCGATGACAAAGGGAACAACGTATGTTGTTATGCGGTTTGACCGATAAAGATCTTCGTAGAATATGTAGGAGCCAATATGAGCATCCAGGTTCCGCTATTGGTTATTGACCGGAGACGTGTCTCGGTCATGTCTACATAGTTCTCGAACCCGTAGGGTCCGCACGCTTAAAGTAAGATGACAGTTATATTATGAGTTTATGTGTTTTGATGTACCGAAGGTTGTTCGGAGTCCCGGATGTGATCAAGGACATGACGAGGAGTCTCGAAATAGTCGAGACGTAAAGATCAATATATTGGACGACTATATTCGGACTTCGGAAAGGTTCCGAGTGATTCGGGTATTTTTCGGAGTACCGGAGAGTTACGGGAATTCGCCGGGGAGTATATGGGCTTTATTGGGCCATACGGGAATAGAGGAGAGAGGCCAAAAAGGAAGGAGGCACGCAGCCCCCCTCTGGTCCGAATTGGACAAGGGGTGCAACCCCTTTTTCCTTCTTCCTCCCCCCCTATTTCCTTCTCTCCTACTCCAACAAGGGAAGGAGGAGTCCTACTCCCGGTGGGAGTAGGACTCCCCCCTTGGCGCGCCCTTCTCCTAGGCCGGCCGCCTCCCCCCTTGCTCCTTTTATATACGGGGGCAGGGGGCACCCCATAAACACAACAATTGATCATTGATCTCTTAGCCATGCGCGGTGCCCCCCTCCACCATAGTCCTCCTCGATAATATCGTAGCGGTGCTTAGGCGAAGCCCTGCGTCGGTAGAACATCATCATCGTCACCACACCGTCGTGCTGACGGAATTCTCCCTCGACACTCGGCTGGATCGGAGTTCGAGGGACGTCATCGAGCTGAACGTGTTCAAGAACTCGCAGGTGCCGTGCTTTCGGTGCTTGATCGGTCGGGCCGTGAAGACATACGACTACATCAACCGCGTTGTGCTAATGATTCCACTTTCAGTCTACGAGGGTACGTGGACAACACTCTTCCCTCTCGTTGCTATGCATCACCATGATCTTGCGTGCGCGTAGGAATTTTTTTTGAAATTACTACGTTTCCCAACAATAACAATCATGCATAAAAGAGTTCAGAGAAAACTCAAATGATATTCATGGATAATCTGGTCATAAACTCACAATTCATCGGATCCCAACAAACACACCGCAAAAAAGAATTACATCGGATAGAACTCTAAGAACATCAAGGAGAACATTGTATTGAAGAACATCAAGAGAGAAGAAGTCATCTAGCTACTAACTAGGAACCCGTAGGTCTGTTGTAAACTACTCATGCATCATCGGAAGGGCAACAAGGTTGGTGTAGAGCCCCTCCGTGATCAATTCCCCCCTCCGGCGGAGTTCCGGCGGAGGCCCCCCGATGGTATCTCACGAGAACAGAAACTTGCGGCGGCAGAAAAAGTATTTTCGTGGCTCTCTGAGGGGAATATTTGAGTATTTATAGAGGCGAAATTAGGTCAAAACGTGCCATGAGGGGCCCACAAGCCTGTGGGTGCCCCCCCTGGGTGCGCCCCACGAGCTTGTCTCTTCTTGGAGTTCTATCCGATATAATCTTTTTTGCGGTGTGTTTGTTGGGATTCGATGAATTGTGGGTTTATGATCTGAATATTCATGAGAAATATTTTGAGTCTTCTCTAAACTTATTTATGCATGATTGTAATAACTCTGTATTTCTCTCCGATCTATCTGTTTGGTTTGACCAACTAGATTGATTTATTTTCACTGGGAGAGGTGCTTTGTGATGGGTTCAATCTTGTGGTGCTCTATCCCAGTGACAGAAAGGGACAAGATACGTATTTGTATTGTTGCCATTAAGTATAGAACGAGTAGATTTATTCATATTAGTTGAGTTTACTTTTTCTACATCATATCATCTTGCTTAAGGCGTTACTCTGTTTTTATTAACTTAATACCCTAGATGCATGCTGGATAGCGATGATGAATGGAGTAATAGTAGTAGATGCAGACAGGAGTCGGTCTACTTGTCTTGGATGTGATGCCTTTATACATGATCATTGTGTTTAATATCATGATAACTGTGCGCTTTTCTATCAATTACCCAACAATAATTTGTTTATCCACTGTATGCTATTTGTTCGAGAGAGAAGTCTCTAGTGAAAACTATGGCCCCCGGGTCTACTTTTATCATATATAAAACATAAAATACCTTTGCGGTAATTTTTTATTTTATTTTATTTTATCTTAGCAATTTATCTATCTACCACTACAAGATTTAATCTTTGCAAGTAACTACCGAGAGGATTGACAACCCTCTTGTTTGCGTTGGGTACAAGTATTTGCTTTTGTGTGTGCAGGTGCAGTTCACGAGGCTTTGTGTGATTGATAACATTGGTTCTTAACTGGGGGAAAATACTTACTTCTATTGTACTGTATTTTCTCTACTTTTCAAGGAAATCCCAACACAGCTCACAAGTAGCAAGCATCTAATGTATCATCTTCAAAGTTGCATGCTTCAACCACTTTCTTCCCTTTCTTGTCTCACAAAGGGTGCAACTGCTCCCGTGCCAAATCATCATCCCCATCCTCCAAGTCATAGTCATTGTTAACAATTTCTGGTATATAATCATTGTCTGAATCACTATCACTATATTCCGTTGGCTCATCTTTTAACTTATGTCTTGTAGGTCTCAACCAGACGTGTACTTGTTAATTGTTCCCCTTGACAACACTACAAGATACCATGCTCCGATCGGCACTGCTTAGCTTCTTGTTGGGACTGAAAACAACATGCAAATGACATATTGGATTAGCCACAATATCATATATGCCGCTCCTCATCTTGAAATGTGGCTATCCAAATGATAAAAGTAAATCGTATGAAATATATTCTATTGTTTGATATTTAGATACGTCAGATCTATGCCTGCGACAAAAGCCTTGCACCATCTTCATTAAGTTGAGAGTAAGGGGGCAACCAATACATATCAATTGTGCCTTCCTTCTCATAACCAATGCGCTCGATTAAAGCTTCAATTGTTTTATAGTAGGCAAACCCTATGTAACAGTAAGTATAGCAGAATTTTTTGCCATTCAAATAGGACCTATTTCTACCCACATCCACACAAAAAGTCCTCCATGGATGATCTCAAAAGTGAAGAAATCACTATGAGCCGATGCAAAACGGAACACAAAAAGAGAATTCAGACTTTCGGCCGAACAGAACCTACCCTAGCACAATGTGCCCCTAATTCCACCCAATCGACGTACCACAATGAAATAATCCACGCTAAATGTCCTAATCTAAGTAGAAATCTGACCAAGATCACTCCTTAAGGACTATGACGACACGTCCTGTACGTCGGCGCCGCCTTGCCCTCGCGCCGTCGTTGGAGGCCCTCCATTGCTGCCTCAAACCGTCGTCTGGGTTTCTCCTGGGTTTCAGTTCGTGGAGAACGAAAGGGATGGAGGGCATGTACTAAGAACCAATCTTTTTGAGGGGGCTCACTGCAAAGTCACCAGATATTTACCTCGGTTCGCGTGACGTGACACTGACATGGCGCGAGGCGTGACCGTGACTACAACCTTAAGGACTGTATACATATCGTATTCACATGTATGAGGACTATATTAATTGGAGCAGTCTCTGACTATGAGGCTGGCCCTGGCGGTTGGAAACCCTAGCCGCCGCCAGGAGACCCAATCTTTCAGCGCCGTCCTCCGGCGGCTCCCCTCCGCCGGCGGACTCGGTCGTCGGTAGTGAGGGGGGTCGCCGGATCCACGCGTGTGGATCGTTTTTACTCCCTCGTAGTTTTAGATTTTTAGGCTGTTCATCGTCTTTGTTTCGGCGGCGAAGATGACAGCGCTGAATAAAGATTCTTCGGATCCTTCGTTGACAAGGCCACTGGTCCTATGGTTGGGGATGGATTTGGAAACCAGTCTGTTCAAGCAAGGATGGCGTGGCGGCGGCGACATCCGCGTGGTGGACCTGTGTCCTCGGGCTCCGCCGTTGCGACGGCGTTTGCTCCAGCGTCGGCGCGGAGCTTGGGAGGTAGTCCAGGAGCGGATGCAGATTGTGGTCTGCATCGACGACATCTGGAAGACGGAACATGTGCTGGGTTCGTGGTTCGTGGATGGCAGGTATGGTTTCCTTCCGCGACGTCTTAGTCGCGGTGGGGTGCCAGATCTGGAGTTCGATGGCGTGTCTGGGGTGTTGCCCCGGTCTGATTCGTTCAACGGTAAGGGCTTCACTTTTGGTGAGCCACCTTGGAGGTCCGCAAAGCTGCATATCAGCGATGGAGCCGCTTCGAGCTCGGGTAAGGAGGTGATCCATCATTCTTTTCTTCGGTGGCTGCTGTCGTGGTGCCGGAGGCAGGTGATGGGCGTTGGTGTCAAGCTCAGAGATGTTCTGCTATCTTTTCAGTTTTGTCATGTCGGTCCTTACATGACTTGTACTTTAATCTTTATGATATGAATGAGACCCGTATTACCATGCAAAAAAAGTCTCTAACTATGAGGACCATGCTGGAAATCGCCTGCAAGAACGAGACTAAACATGCGTTAGAGCATCCACAACCGTACATAGCAAGTATGACTCCTTAGATGCCCGCGAACGCGCCAGGTCAGTGACCGGGCGTGTTCGTTTTGAGCCCTCATTTATTCGTTCGCGCATCCACACTCCTTATTTTTCTCCTCATATGTCCGGTCACTTGCACGTGATTGATAAAGACAAAGAGAGAGAAATATAAGAATGAATAAAGACAGAGAAAAGGTGGTCCGAAGTGGGGTCGCATCCTACGTGGCGGAATGCCCGGGCGCGATCGCGTGCGTCCACGAGCCCCCATATCCTCCCCATATTGAGATGGATATGATGGTTCGCGGATAGCCCGAGCATATAGCGATGATATGAGGGGTTCGGTTGGGTCACGTTTTTCCTTCTCTCTCATGTCTGGTCACTGACCGGGTGCATCCGCTGGCGTATGAGAGATGGTTTAAGGCGTCCGGCTGTAGATTTTTTTTGAGACAACCTCGCGAAACCTTTATTAACCCGTCACAATGTCTACATGGACTAACAAAAGATCTCCAGGATGGCCTAATCAGACTTGTCGACCACCGCCGAGAGAAAGACCATGTTTCGCTAGGTTGTGAGCCTCAAAGTTTGAGCTCCTAAATTCATGGACTATATTAAATGAAATGAAAACTGAAGACCGATCTAAAATCTCATGTAACACTGCACCATAAGCAGCTAAGTTGCCCTGCTTAATATCATCAACCACCACCTTGCAATCTGAAGCAATATGAATGCGTTGAACATATAGATCATCGGATAGTGAAAGAGCTTCCCTTATAGCCAGCGCTTCCAAAGTTTGGGGGCCTGTTATATGCTTGAAGACTATCGCTGAGACCCCAAGATAGGCTCTAGTTTGGTCTCTACAAATCGCTCCCACTGCACC
>NC_041381.1:26545405-26547459 GCF_002162155.2 Triticum dicoccoides | reverse complement strand
ATTGATTTTTACGCTTCCTTGAACTGGAGGCACCCAAGATGAAGTCTGGGGTGCCCTCTGTATCGCTTGCTTTTGGCCTCTTCTATTGACTATCTCAAGCTTTGACAAGTACTTATTGATGAAAGCATCGGTCGCATGTGGGAGCTGCTCATGAATTGCCTTTCTCCTTGCTCCCCACATCGCCCATGCAGACCACACGAGTAAATTCTTGAGCATCTAAAATTTCATGCAATGCGAAGAGCCAATCCTTTGCATATTCTTCTTGGTGTTCAATGATCTTCTCGACCAGTTCCTCCGGCGCAAGGGCCCACACACTGCTGGAGAACGCGCATGTAAGAAGAGCATGTTGCCATGTAACCCGAGCTCCACACAAGCAGCAGGAATCGGTGTTTGCCATATGGCGGTGGTGCAGAACTTCCCCGCTGGGCATCGAGTGCCTAGCTAGTCGCCAGAAGAACATACACAACTTGGAGGGAACCTGAATATGCCATAGTGCACTCCAAATCTTGCTCTCCTGCCCCATGGACGAACCCTCGGTCTCATGCCGTCAGTTCTCTCTACCCAGCTTCGTCCGCAAGACCATTTGATATGCCGAGCGAACGGTGAAGATGCCTCTGTTCTCTTCATGCCATGCCCAGAAGTCTAGTAGTTTCCGTGTGCACACTGGTATTTTCAGAATTTCATTTGCATCAAAGGGAGTAAATACAGTGTGAATCAGCCCCTCGGTCCATTGTGTTGTAGTGGAATCGATGAGTTCCGTAACTCTCTTTGGTGGATTAGGAACGAGGGATGTAATAGTCCGTTTAAAGCTATCTCGAGGGATCCAATTATGCGCCCATATATTTGTACTCTCCCCGTCACCGATCCTTCTGACAATACCTTGTGCCAAGATCTCCTTTCCATCTAAAAATGCTCGCCAAATCTGAGATGGATGAGCACCCAGTTCTGCATCCAGTAGTGTGCAGTGTGGAAAATAAACAACCTTCAACACTCGAGCGCTTAATGAAGTGTCATCAGTCATAATTCTCCATGCTTGCCTTGCAAGGAATGCTAAGTTAAAAATATCCATGTCACGGAATCTAAGGCCTCCCAAGTGTTTAGGCTGTGTCATTGTGTCCAAAGCAACCCAACTTGGTTTTCTTCTGCCTTGCTTACTCCCCCATAAAAATTGCCGAATGATGGAAGTTATGCTCTCACACAAGCCCCTTGGTAGCCTGAAGCAAGCCATAGAATATACTGGAATTGCTTGTGCAATGGACTTGATCAAAACTTCTTTTGCAGCCATAGAGAGTAATTTGTTCATCCATCCTTTAACCTTTTTCCCACACACGATCTTTCAGATACTTGAATTTTCCATTCTTGGAGTGGCCAACTTTTCTTGTTTAAAAAAAAATTAAAAAAATCCAAGAGCTGGGCTAGCTGCTCATCAAATGCAAGGAAAACGGAAGCCTTTGGCTCGTCCTTGGTGTGTACGTGTCGAACGTCAACTGGCGCGCTGTATCCACCCTGTACAGCTACTCGTCCGCGTACTTACCCGCCGGATGCCATCTCTCTGCCGAGACCCCCTCTTCCCTGCGGGCCCGCAATGTCATGAAGTATGTGTAGCCGTGTTGGTAAGAAACCTGGTCGGTTGGCTCGAAGAGGAGTGCCCCCAGGCCAAAAAACCCCCGGAGCGCAAGCAAGCAGCGCAGGCCTGCTGCTACCTCTCGCCAAATCGCCGTACGCTAGGGTTCGGCGCTCGGCGAACGCGGCCGCCGGAGGCGCCGCGGCGGAGGCAGGGCTGGGAGTAGGCAGGGGACGGAGCCGCCGCGGGGGAGGCAGGGCAGGGAGTAGGCAGGGGACGGAGCCGCCGCGGGGGAGGCAGGGCAGGGAGTAGGCAGGGGACGGCGGCGCGCTAGTTGCAAGGGGGAGGTCGCGACCCACGGGCCACGGAAATCTTCCAATCTTGAACATCTCAAAGCCACCTTCGGTGAGGATCCTGGCCGGCGGCCGCGCGTTAATTACAAATACTATGTCGCATTCCATTTCTCGTACCTCGTATTACAGATCCCTTC
>NC_041381.1:26518842-26545137 GCF_002162155.2 Triticum dicoccoides | reverse complement strand
TTTTGCAGATTTTGTAAATTTCCTTTGTTCTAGTAGTAATATTGCTCTAACCATTGCTGACAAATACACCTGCCGTTGTGTGTGTGTCCAGATGTTCATTCCTGTCAGCTTATTTATTAATCCCTAAAGTAAAGAACTAAATATATGATTGCACAAGTGATTAATCGCACCATAAAGTGTAATTGTGCTGCGTGGGTTGCCTTAATTGTCACTAGTAACTGATAGCAATGGCGGATACCTGTGCTTGAGCTTACTGCAGTTTGATAAAGTCATCACCTTTTACTCCCTCCGTTCCTAAATGTAAGTCTTTGTAGAGATTCCATTGTAAACCGCATACGGATGTATATAGATGCATTTTAAGTTTAGATTCATTCATTTTGCTCCGTATGTAGTCCATCTAGTGCAATCTCTACAAAGACTTATATTTAGGAACGGAGGGAGTAGTTTGTTGCCTGCTCAGTCTTGTACATTTCCACATCCTTTTCATTTAGTTTTAGTTCCTCCTAGCTACTGGGTTGTCAATCGTTTCTAACTACTTTGCACCTTCTGAAACATAAACTTATATTCAAGGTGACATTCAGAAGCATTCAAGATGGTGAATTTCACACAAGTGGAGCTCCGAGAAATGATGGGCAAGAAAAATAACATTCGTAATGTGTCTCTTATTGCCCATCTGAGCCATGGTATGTGCTAGCATACTCAAGTTTTCTTCACATGCAAATATTTTTCCCGGTGTTCTATAGCTTGTGTTGATTTCTTATTCTGCATTACTGGGTACAACTGTAGAGGTATGAGCAGTCTATTGTGCTATTTAGTGCCATCAGGTTATGTATGTCTGTCAAGCCATTCTGTTAACTCCTTGTTTTCCCCCCCTCTTTTTTATATGGTTATTATCCCTGTAATTTCCCAAGATATATATGCTGTCTTTTCGATTGTGGTCTCTTATCATGCAATTCTGATGCTGTGTTTCCAGTTCAATAGTAAATGAATTTTATTTAATCATCGCAGGCAAGTCTACCCTTACAGAATCTCTTGTGGCAGCTGCTGGGATGATTAGACATGAAGGTGATGTTAAAGTTCCCATGGCTGACACTCATGCGGATGTAGCACAGCCTGCGATGTCCATCAGATCTGCTGGCACTTCTCTTTTGTATGAGATGAACAATGAATCGTTCAAGTCTTACAAAGGTGAAAGAGATGGCGACCAATACCTGGTCAACCTTATTGATTCGCCTGGGCACACCGATTTTTCTTCAGAAGTCACAACTGCTCTCCGTGTTACTGATGGTGCTTTGTTGGTAATTGATGCAATCGAGGGTGTCTGTATGCAAACTGAAGCTGTTCTCTGCCAGGCCCTTAATGAGATGGTTAGACCTATTCTTTGTGTCAACAAGATGGACAAGTTATTCCCTGACCTCCAAGTTGAAAGTGCAAACCCTGAATCTGTAGGGCACAAGTTATTTTCTGGGCTCCAAGATGAAGGTGCAAAACCTGAATCTATGGGTGAGCGAGCCTACAAGATTCTGTCAAATGTCGTTGAAAATTCCAATGAAATTATGAAAGCACATGGTGCTGAGCGCCTTGGTGATGTCCAAGTCTACCCTGAGACCTCCTCTGTTGCCTTTGCTTCTGGTTTACATGGTTGGGCATTTACCATCGCTAGCTTTGCTAAGAAGTATGCCTTAAAATGTGGAGTCGATGAAACCAAATTTGCAAAGAGGCTTTGGGGTGATAATTTTTATGACTCTGCCAAAAAAAAATGGACCAGGAAGAACAGTGGCTCCGACAATTGTATTAGAGGCTTCGTACGGTTCTGCTATAATCCAATCGACACAGTTCTCATGGCCTGCATGAATGACAATAAGGGTGAATTGTGGGATCTTTGCCAGAAGCTTGAGGTGAGCTTGAGGGATGATGAGAAGGACCTAACAGGCATGGCTCTTGTGAAGTGTGTCATGCAAACTTGGCTCCCAGCCAGTACTGCTCTGCTTGAGATGATGATCTGCCACCTCCCCTCTCCGTTAGAAGCACAGAAATATCGTGTGGAGAACCTGTATGAGGGTCCCCTTGATGATAAATACGCAGAAGCTATTAAAAAGTGTGATCCTGAAGGTCCTCTTATGCTGTACGTTTCCAAGATGGTCCCAGCATCTGATGTGGGCAGATTTTTCGCGTTTGGTCGTGTCTTCTCCGGAAGGATTGCAGCTGGCATGAAGGTCCGGGTCATGGGGCCTTCCTATGTCCCCGGCATGGAAACTGATTTGCACGTGGAGTCTGTCCAGCGTACCATTATATGGATGGGAAAGAAGCAATGTGACGTTCCGGATGTTCCTTGCGGTAACACTGTTGGTTTGATTGGTCTGGATGCATGCATAACAAAGAGTGCTACCCTGACAAGCGAGAAGGAGGTTGTTGCACGCCCAATCAGAGCGATGAAGCTCTCTGTATGCCCTCTGATGTTTGTTACAATTAACTGCAAGGTTCCGTCTGAGTCTCCCAAACTTGTACAAGGTTTGAAGCGTCTGGCGATGTCTGATCCCGTGGTTCTGTGGAGCAAGGTAGAGCCTGGTACTTACACAGTTGCTGGAGTGGGAGAACTTCATCTGGAAATTTGCTTGAAGGATCTACAGGAAGAGTTTATGGATGGTGTTGAAGTTGTTTCCAGTCCGCCTGTTGTTTCCTTCCGTGAGACTATCTGCAAGTCCTGTGATCCTGTGGAGAGGATGTCCAGAAACAAACAAATCCAATGCAGCTTGTCTGTGGTAGCCCGCCCCTTGGATGAAAACCTAGTCGAGGCTATTGAAGATGGTCGCTTGGGTCCACGTACTGACCATGCGGTACGATCTGAGATCCTTGCTAAGCATGGTTGGGATAAGGATCTCGGTGATAACATTTGGTGCTTTGGTCCTGATGCTGTTGGCCCGAATGTGATTGTTAATAGGTGCAATAATATAATACAGAATCTAGAGTTAGCGAAGAAAGTTATCGTGGCTGGCTTCGAGATGGTGGCAAAAGAAGGCGCATTGGCAAAAGAAAAGTTGCATGGCATATGCTTTGAGGTTCATAATGTTAATATACATGCTGATGAAGCTTTGAAAGGTACAACTGCTCAGCTCAATAAGATGGTTAGGACAGCACTTATTGAGTCTCAGCTCGCCGCCAAACCAAGGCTTCTCGAACCCACCTACATTGTGGCGATCCAGTGCCCTAAGAGTGCCCTCAGCACTATCTACGGAATTCTCCACCAGAGGAATGGTTCTGTGTATGAGGAGTTTGTGAGAGAAGGCACGATGCTACACATCCTGAAGGCTTACGTTCCAGTTTATGATTCCTTTGGCCTCTCCAAGGCAATCAGTGCTGCAACATCTGAGCTGGTCACCCCGCAGTGTATTTTTGGATATTGGAGCGACATGTGCTCTGATCCTTTCCAGGCAAATGCGCCAGCCGGGCAAATGGTCTTGGATATCCGCAAGAGGAAGAAGATGGGCAGGCCCTCTTTCCAGAAGTAGCTCCAGCTTTCCTTGCTTCAGTGTATGTTGTTGTTATCTGACATCTTCCGAGGTATATTATCTACTAATTGATGTTCAATTACTTAATATTGCTCCTGGATATGGTATTAATACTTTTGATATGATACTTGTGGTTCTTTGATGCCGTAAGTATGCTGAGGTTTAGCAACATGCTGAAATTTGTATCTTCAGGTCAAGCAGGCACAATTTTCTTGTAGATATGCCTGCCTAGCTTATATTTTGTGCTGCAAGTAAACACATAATCCTAGTTAGATATGTCGCAGAATTTGTTTGGGAGACATATCTCCTGATTTGGTGGTGACTTCAAGGGATTTTGCAGGTTTCTTATGCAAATCAGGGGAATCAATAGCCAGATCTGGGGATTTTTTTTTCTCTTGTTTGGACTTCATACTCTGTTAGGAACTTTGATTGTTTTTGTTGCACCGAACCAAATAGAGAAATGCATAGTTTTGTCCTGATTTAGCTTCAGATAATGTCAGAAAAGCAAATTGGTCTTGTTCTACCGCAGATGTTCCATTTATCATGATTAGATCGCACATGTTTTCAAATTGTCATGTTCCTTTGGACATTTGAGTGATGAAACGATGTTGATGCCACAATGCTTGCATGCCTTGCGTTTTCCCCGCCCAAGCATGCAATCCCTTGAGATAAAGCATGACTGATAGTTCCAGTCACAGACGTGCACTAGCAAACTGTTTAGTGCTACTGCTCGAATCCAACTTTGCTGGTAGAACAAGGCAGCTCGGTTGATTAGTGAGGCCGGCAGCCGTCTGTTGTTCATCTAGTACTGGGGGTGATTGTGAAAAATAGCTTGCTGTTGTTCATCTAGTACTAGAGGTGATTGTGAAAAGCAGTGTCCATTCTGTTGTGCTGGCAGGACCATAATAACATCGCTGCCAGAATGTCCAGGGATATTCGGTTATTCACTGTGGTATATGTATATATTTGTGTCCGTGCACCCTTTCTTCACTGCTGCTCTCACTGCAGTTATGTTTTGTGGTGCATTGCAGCTCATCTATAGTACTCCATGTGATATGATGCCGTGTCTGATTCGGATTCGATGGTTTCCCCCTTTGCAGTGCGCTCTTCTCATTGCTAGTATGCAGTGCCGGGGTTCGCTTCACTTGATCGGTCGTCAACGACATCTATCACCCCTGAAGGGAAGGGAGGGGCTGCTGCTCCCCACAGCTAGGAATGTCTAATGGAACTGACTTTCACACTGAGCTGAACTGTTTAGCGTCAGTCGTCGCCCGCCGCATGTGTTAAGAAGGAACTTAATTGGTGTCAATGTACCTGATGTCGCCTCTTTGCTCAGCAAGTGCTGGCTGTAGAGGATTTTGCTGCTCTACATCTCCTTCCCGATCGAGTGCCCTAGTTTTTGCTGAATGCTACTACATGCCATGTGTACTGATCTTTGTGGATGGGCTCCGTTGCTCTGCAAGTGCTAGCTGTAGAGGATCTTGCATGCTACCCTACTTTTTGCTGAATGTTTGGTTCCGATTTTGGCCAGTCATGCCATGTACTCCCGCCGTTTCCGATTTACTCGTCGTGGTTTTAGTTTAAATTTGAACTAAAACCACGACGAGTAAATCGGAGGGAGTAGTAGTAGAATTGATATCAGTGGATGGAGTCTGTCTGTAGTGTCTACTCTTCCTTCGATCGCGGGTAACATCCACCCACGGTCCAACCTCCTTCAAGATGCATGCTTATACCTCCTACGTGTCCCCTGTTTTTTTCCCATTCTAGTTGTTTTGCCGCACCTTCACAAAATTTGGGAAAACCTTTTCTTTTCATCAAGTTTTGATTGCTCACCATGCTATGACACATGGTAAACGGGAGAGAACTTATACTAAAATGTTTGACTGCAGTCCACAGATATTTGAATAGTTGTTGTTTGTTTTCATAAAATTTAGGTCACAGATATTCAAATGATTTCAAGCAGAATTCATGAGATTTTATTTAAATACATTTTTAGAGAGAAGAAAAACGCCCTCCAAAAAAAAGAACCTAGCTTTTATAAAAGCCCGATATGTCTACCCAGTCAGGCTGCAGGTGGGAGTGGGCTGTGGTGGGACTCATCTTCCCATCCCACTTAAAAGTGTTTAGTGGGCACCCGTGGAACACAGTGAAAATTAAGTGGGCTATCCCAGTTAATCCACCGGGAACCCACTAGACCCACTTCTTCGAGCTCCCGGTTAGTTTCCTAAGACGAAGAACAACAGAGAAGATTCAGATTCGCACATGCACAATCCCTATCAGTTGCACTACTCGCCGGAGAAATATCCAAGCGCCCGTCCAGCCTGGGAGGCCCTGCAGCCCATGCCAATTATTCCTAGGAACGGCAACGGGATTGATGCAAAATTGAGTTCTTCAATGTCTCTCGTCGGCGTCTCTGTCCTTAGCACCGGTCAATCAGCGACTGCCCAGTTGCTCTCATGTTGCGACGTCTCCGGAAGCGGCGACGAGGAGGCCGACGGAGCTGCAGGTGGTGAGGACGGGAGGGACGACGCGAGAACGCGAGAGCTCATCTTGCACGCCTGCTTGTCCTTGCAGGAAGGAGAGGGAGAGCAGCTGGCGCGGCGGAACCGGCTAATTTTTTTAAATAATACATTTTTTTAATTAATTTTCAGAAATAATACATCGACATTTTATTTTCCAAAAATAATACGGCCTCGTCCCGCTAGAGGACGACTGCGGCCTCTCGTCCTACTGCTGGACGACTGAGTCCAGTCGGCCTATAGGAGGACGACAGGTGGCCCGTACTCCACGTGGCAGCTGGCGATTGGCCCGGCCACGTCGCAGCGCTCCCACTCGTCCCTGCATGGGTCGTCGGTGGCTGGGACCCAGACGACAGGGCCCAGTCGTCCAGCTGCTGGACGATCGTCCACTAGGAGGACGACAGGGTCTCCAGCCCCGGGTCGCCCGCCTCCTTCCCTCGCGCGACCTTATCCCTTGGCTCTTCTCTGTTCTTCTTTCCGTTCTTCTTTCTTCTCTCTTCCAACTAAAAAGTGACCCATTTATACTCCAAAGTGAGCCATTTTCTTCCTGATTCGCCACCGTAGATACATTGTAGATAGTTGGGGGAGGCAAGGGAGACCTCGATCTACTGATGGGGTAGCTCGTGGTGGTCATGGTGAGCATTTTTGTGGAGGTGGTGGAGATGGTGGTGAGCAAGTTTGTGGAGGTGGAGATGGCTGCGGCAGTGTGGTGGACGTGAATCTCCGGCTCCGGTGATTGAAGGTCGCTGTTCGTCGGCGTTGCTTCGCACGCTTCAAGGGTATAATTTTACAGACATTTTCTCCGGTAGATGTTGTGCGAATATTGTAGATGTTATTTGCTCCACTAATATTTTGTATTAGGTGTGCGAATATTGGTATTTGCTCCCGTAGTAACCGATATATTTTTAGATGTCTAATCTTTAGTTGTGTGAATATATTCAGTTGCTCCAATAATATAGCGTATTATATGTGGATGTGGATGTCAGTTTTCCCGTAAAAAAAGGATGTCCTTTTATTTTAGTTGGTGCGGTACTATACGTACTATATATAGATGTCAAACATGTTGTTGTATCAATTTTTGAAGTTGTTCCGGTAATATCCTAAAAATATTTAGTACTTCAATATTTTTAGGTGTGTGAATAATTTTAGTTGATCCATTAATATTATGTAATAATTTTAGGTGTGTCAATTAGGATTGTGAATATGTTTAGTTTGTCATGATGTTTAACAGTTGTCTGTCTATGTTAAATAATTTTATAGGTGAGCTGAGATGTCTGGTGTAGTGACGTTCATGTTTTTTTATGATCCTGGTACTGTCCAAACAAATGAGATTGGGGTTGATCTGAGTGAATTTGAGAACATAGAGATGCCGATTATTGGATGACGAAATCGAAGATCATCTTCGATGTCTTCGTCGAGGAGATGGCCCAACAGAGGGTTATGAGGCAATTTGGTCTTCTGCAATTGGAGACACCTCCCCCTATAGAGGCCCCGCTGCACAGAGACATCCACAGGTACTGTCTAGTTATTAATATTGCACTGTCCTTCAAAATTGTCCATAGTTAAGCTGTTAGTTAATTGTTCAACGAACACCAAAAATTTAGGATCACAAAGAAGGGGATCAACAGGACTGCTACGGAGTGGCTTGATAGGGTTCAGCCATACGTTACATAATGGGAGACTGCAAGCACACATCTCTGGCACGAGAATCACAACTTTGATATGGATGAATTCAATCTCTATCTGCAGCGGTACATGACCGGAACACGGTTATGCATCATTCATCACAATCACCTAGATGAGATACCTGCCCCTAATACGGCGGATATGTACCCGAGCTATGATACTTCGGGCTCTAGGCAGCAAGCGGTAAGATATATTCTATTCATATAATGCAAGTAGTCCATACATACTTTGCCATGCGCACGTAATAATCGTCCTCACAATTTCAGGCTGAGTTGACTCGCGGACTTGGCGAGGAGGTGTCCACCTTTCAGCGTTCACTGTCGTCTGCACCTCTAATGCTTCCTCGGGCTCAGGTCCAGACCTGGATGTCGCGCATTGAGGAGAAAGTACGATCTGTGTATCGGGCTATTACGTGCACACGCACTTCGGATGTACTTCACCAGCATCCCCCCGCCACTCCACGCACCAGCAGCCGCCGCGTCACTCGACTGGTCAGCTCGAACCCACGCATCACCGACATGATCCGCGTCCACGTCTAGCAGAGCACTGGACGGCCAGGTCACCACCTCCTGACCAGGCCGGTAGTTCGGCGTGGCAGCACCAGCCGGATCCCACGTCTGCCTACGTGTTTCGGCCACGACCTCCGCCTACAGGTATGTTTCTTCATATTTATTCTTGTGAATATCAATTGGGCCTGTATTTCATCATTACTTATGTTTGTCCATCCAACAGGGTCCTACGGATATCAGCCGTATGGACATGACGCGTCTATGTCCGGATCCGGGTGGGATAGTGACCATGAAGGTGGGCATAACAGACAGGATTTCTTGTCGCAACACAACGAGTGGATGGACATATATACGACTCCTGCACCACCTCCCACACAAGAAACACAACATGACCAGGCATGGTCTGAGCTTCCTCCCCGTAACGTTCGGGCACCCCACAGGTATCTGTGGCCGACGCCGCCTACACCACCTCCACGACGTGCCGGACGACGTGGCTGATGCTTGTCTACCACTATATCTATCTATGTACGCGAGGGACGTATGTATGCTACCTATGTATGCGGTTGGAACTAATCATCTTTCTGGTGGACGACTGGAACTAATCATCTTTCTGCTGGACGATTAGTAGTAATAATCTTTCTTTTGGACAACTACGACTAATAATCTTCCTGCAAGACGACTGCGACTTATCATCTTCCTGCAAGACGACTGGTGGCCAACCTTATAGACGATTGTCCAGTCGGCTCACTGATAGACGACTAGAGGTCCAATCGTCTTCCAGCAAGATGATGCCGTATTATTTGTGAAAAATATCAAAACGGTGTATTATTTCTGAAAATTAATAAAAAAATGTATTATTTTAAATTTTGGAGCGCGGAACCAGGGGTGGTCGGAGCAAAGAGACCCGGCCGGCGGCGGCCGCGTGCTCACGCGGCCACGAGCAAGGACGCGAGAGCCATCCTCTGCGATTTTTGCAGTTCGTCTATTCGTGTGGGTTGATTTAACCACTCACGGCGTAACTCTGGGCAGTCAAGGCAGATGCAGAAGGTTGGACTGACGGACTCTATCGCTTCCTGTTAGGCTCGTCTCATTTTCTCGATTTCATTTGGTGGGACTCCACTTTTACCCACTTAAATCGCGCCAAGCTTTTGTGGGTTGTCCCACTGTGCCCACCAAATCCTACCGGGACGGAGTGGATCGAGGTGGGACGCCCATGGGCAGTCCCACCTGCAGCCTGACTACCCAGGAAACCGGCCGGTTCACAAGAGTATCATAACAACGCAGGCGGCTTATTTCACGCGGCTAGGCTGGGCTGGTCAATTCGGACCAGTTTGTATTTCATTTTTAACACCTTCCCTTTAACCGAAAAAGACTTTCGCCCTGCTTTATAAATAAAGCAAACCGCCAGGAGCACATACAAGACTAGTACAACACACACACCCAAGTCGCACAAATAAGATCCAGAGGTTCTGCTGAGGGCACAGCTCAACAAGCCCAGAAACGCAACACAACATAAAAAGACAGCTCAGCCAAGGCCAAGGCCGTAGCCGGAGCTGGATAGCAACACACGACTAATCAGGCTCAGGAGGAGGCGGCGGAGGGGGCGGCGACAGGCGGACGGCCATCGAGCGGAGGTCGGCAATGAAGGCGGAGATGGTGTCCCGGTCCCGAGGGCGGCTAAGCGGCCGCCAGAGCTGCAAGTAACCAGACAATTTGTAAAGGGCGTCAGTAGAGCGTCGGAGAGGGGAGCGCTGAATCACAAGTTTATTGCGAATGGTCCAAAGCGTCCACGTGAGAACCCCAATCTCAAGCCACCTAATGTGGCGAGATGGAGGCGGGGAGGCCTGTAGTTCGGCGAAGAGGTCGGGGAAGTTGGAGTGGCACCAATTCCCGCTAATTGCCTCCCTAAAGCAGCTCCAGACGAACTGCGCAGACACACAGGAGAAGAAAATGTGGTTCGAGTCTTCGGGGGAATCACAAAGGGGGCAGATGCCAGAGCCCGGGCCATTGCGCTTGCGGACCTCAACACCCGACGGAAGCCGGCCGCGGATCCACTGCCACATGAAGATCCTGATTTTAAGGGGCAGTCGAATGGACCAAACCGCCTGAAGGGGGGAAGGGCGGAGGAGGGGGCGATAGCCGCATAGAGGGACTTGGTGGAGAATTGTCCCGAAGGCTCAAGGTGCCACCGAACCTCATCCGGGCCAACATCGACAGTCGGTTCATGGAGCGCAATACAATCAAGCAGCTCATGCCAGGCGTCCACTTCCGGAGGCCCAAATGGCCTCCGAAACGCGAGGCGCCCTAAGTCAATAAGGGCCTGCTGAACTGAGATTGTAGGGGCGATTGCGATGGAGAAGAGGTCGGGAAAGCGGGCAGCGAAGGGGGCGTCCCCAGCCCAGCGGTCAAACCAGAACAAGGTCGCCGCTCCGGAACCAACCGAGATGGAGGTCCCAATGCGGAGGACGGGAAGCAGCTGGATGACCCGACTGCCAGAACTACACCTTCCCTTTTTGGCAACTTCTGAACAAATGTGTCTAACTTCCACAGAAATGCAGACCCGAGCTTTGGGATTTAAATTTTTTTGGGAAATTAAAACTTTTGATGTTTCGGGAATCAATCTTTTAGAAGTTTTAACTTTTGGAAAGTTGTGGAAAAATGAGGGTTGAAAACTTCGAAATCTTGCATTTTCTGAAACTTGAGAAATCCAAAAATTTCAGAATGTAACCTTTCGAAAACCTTTACAAACTGCTGACATATTGAACTTAAAAAAATTGAAATTTCATAATTTGTGAATATTTCATAAGATAGAGCCACGTGGGCCAAATATGAGAGAAATAAAAACCACACCACATGTGCAATATAGAAGAGGTGAGAGAGTACGCACTATATCGAATACTAGCAAATTACTCCATGACCAGATTAATGACACGAAAACAATGAAAATTACCGTCCATTTTCATCCTTTTTTCGAGAGTACGCCTAGGCGTATCATAGCTTTATAGAAGGCAGAATTTAAGTTACAAGAAACTACACTCGCTGCGAACAACGAGCATCGCACAAACACCACACCCGAACAAGGGAAATGACGAACAACTCCACGGAGCAAGCTACAACGCAAAAGAGCCTATCCTAACCGAAACACAACATTGCGTCTCGAACGACAGTGGACACTTCCGAAGAACACCAACTTCCGCGGAACTTCACTTGTCGACGCACCATCCACTCTTAACGCCCAAGAAGAAGTGGCAAGTGGGTGGCAGGACTCAGATCCGGTCCGAGGAAGACGCCGTCTTGGACATACTGGCGACGGGCATACATAGCGCCGCAGAGGATCAAGGAGGACAGCGGCTAACACCGGAGAGCGACGAGGAGCCAGCCATGTCTCCAAATACAATGCTCCCAACAGAGGAACGACGTCGAGGACACCGTCATTGTGCTGATCCAACCGAATCAAGACTTTCGCCAGGAGACAACCACAACTCCAAGCAAGCGAGGGACATGACGAACTTGCCTCGACGATGCCTCCAAAGAGGGGAATGACACCCACGGGTGCCATCGCCGCCGGCCTGACGAAAGTCAAGCAAGATTTTCATCTGCAAGTCGCACCTCACCACACCGCCTAGAATTGGGCAACGCTGTCCCAGAAGCTTCCACCGTCGCCACCACATCTCTTCGCCAACATAGTAGAAACTCCAGGGGCCACCGACCGGACGCACACCAAGGAGAACACCGGCCACATCAAGAAGGCCCCGCCTGGACAAGGAACCGCAGCCGCCCCACACCTCTGGCAAGGTCCGAGATGCCCGCAACAGCCATTGCCCACTCCAAGGGACAACCTTGCGACGTCTGGACCCGCAACTCCGCGAAGCCAAGTAGCAGCACCGGGAGAGAACCACCGCTCCTCACACCACACAGATGTGGCCGGCGGCTCACTGCTCACCAAGACTCCATCTTGGCCGAGCCTCACAGCGCCGCCAGCACCAACCTGGCCGCGGACTCGCACTACTACCTCCGGACGACACTGCAGCCTCCCAGCCGCGCCATCCCCTCGTTGCCGCGACATTTCTAGCCTTGTCGCAACCCCTTATTGGCGGTTGTTCGTGAAAGCCTGTCCAGGATTTCAGACACGTTCCAACATAAATTCGCACAAACGTTCCAACATTTTTTTTTGTGGGGGAACGTTCCAACAATTATACATTTCGTACCATTTGTTTTTCAGAAAAAAAGGATTTCGTATGGTTTCAGAACTGATCCAATAAAAAGTTCAGTTTGCTTTTGTCATTGTGCAGCCGTGTGGAGGTGGAGGAGCCCGCGCTGGAGCAAGAAGAGCCTCGTCGTCTTGGGAGGGGAAAAACAAGGTGCGGGAGGAGCGCATGCCGGCCACTCGTGGCACGGTCGACGCAGCCTCGTCAGCAGTTCCAGTGTTGACCCCGCCACGTCAGCAGACCACGCATGCATGTGCCCATATTAACCACGAGGCATGACCGATGTGTCAAAAAAAACACGAGGCATGACCGTCTCTCAAACAAACACCACCTCGCGCTCGTGATAATTAAGCGGACAATGTAGGATTTGTTCCCACAAAAAAAAAAAAGAAATGTACCCAACATCTTGGCTCGGCTCTACACCCTTGGGTTTTTGTTTCTTTGAAACTACACCCATGGAGTTTGGGGCAGTTTTCGCCATGGCTAATCATCATCCTATGCCGCCGGCACATGATTTCTCTTCTTGGGACGAATCCGCGAAAGAGGAACATTGTACAACTCTCAACAACAACAAAAAAACCTAATGAAAATGGGGCGGGGTTCGTTAATAAAAAAAAAGAATAAAAGAATATTGTAGGACACCAAATGTAAGGGACCCGCTAGGCGTCAGGTGACTGCAAACTCAATTTGGGCCAGGCGATTCGTTATGAGCCATCGGATGCAAGATGGACGGTCAGATCGACTTCTTCAACTCCAACCCAACCTGATCATGTTCATCTTCTTCCCGAAAAACCGCCCACGTACCGCCGACCTATGCCGCCCGCGGGCGGTGGTGCTCCCGTGCTAGCCTCGCCGCCCCCTCCCCTCAACTGCCTCCCACCACCGTGCTGCCACCGCCCCAAGCTATCCCTCTAACCTTGATGACACCAGTTTTTTTTCTCCGCGAACTTGCACCACCCACCACACCCTTAAAGATAGATAATGAGATCGTCTTCCACCCTAACATAGATACCAGGGGCGCCTGTCACCCTACGATAGACCCAGATGCTTCTCCGTCGAGCCAATGGCTACTCCTTCCTTCCCTCCGGCGGCTTCTTCCTTCTAGAAAAAAACGACTAACCCGGATATAATTTACATGCGACTTACAAGTAACTAAACTGGCACATAAAACACGACATTTGAGAACCATTTTACTGAAAGCCCCAATAATGGATGGATTTTCATCATATAGTAAAAATTACTCAATTGTTTGCATTTTTACTTTTTGGAGGAAAACTTTTGATCTATTCACCAACTGTCACGGCAGGATAAAGAACACGAGACATGACCAAAATTACATCCATGTACATACATCATATAGTGATGACGACAAGCCCTGGAGCGAGTCGAAGGTGCCGTCATCGCCCCTCCCTCATCGGAATTGAGCAAAAGTTGTTGCAGTAGACAGTTGGAAAGTCGTCGTGCCAAGGCCCCCCAAAACTAGCGCACCAAAACAACAATCATCGCGGAGCCTGGACGCGGGTTGGAACAGGAGAACCTCATTCAATCTTCATTCATTTTATTGATCATGTTTGTTTTCCAATTGAAAATCAGAATGTTTGGAACAAGTTTGATAAATGTTTGTTCACGTTGTATTCATTCCTTTGTCACTAAGGGAATAGCTATATTTCCCAAGAATGCTGCAAACCCCACCAAGTATTTTTAAAAGTTGGTTGACATTTACAAAGATTTCACATTGGTTTCAAACACATTCCTCAACGAGGCATGTGTATTGCACATGTTTCATGTATGTTTTTTTGTTTGTTTTTGCAGTAAAACTTTCGATCCATTCATCAACCGTCGAAGTTGTACAAATAACACAGAAATGTCACATATGTTTTGTGCATATTTCTCATCACGATCCGAGTGAAAATCAAAAGCTTCCATTCGTACCTCATATGAAACTAGAATCACATAAAAGAATGGTTTTGTAAACTTCCATAATTGTTCGATCAAGTTTATGCAAAAAAATTAGATAAAAATTTCAAAAAGTATATACTCCCTTCAATCCATATTACTCTTGTCGCAACTTTAGAGTACAACTTTGTATTGAAGTTGTACCAAAACTACTACAAGTTATATGGATCGAGGGGAGTACACAACATTGGTCTTGGTTAACTAAAAAATATTGTCGGGTATAGTATATAAGTTCTACCCATTTTAGAGCTCAAAATGTATTCTTTTAAATTATTTTTGAGAAAACATACTTTTTTTTTGTCACATACGTTTTTGGAATTTTCTTTGAGGGGTACATACGTTTTTCTTTGTGCCGTCATCTAGGCCCATGTGGCCCAGCGCAGTATAGCAAATATTGGACGGAACGGGGTCTTAGTCTTAGGGTTCCAACAGCACCGAACCCACCCCCGTGCGGGCGCCGTCTTCGCCTCCGCCCTACCGTTCTCGTCGCCGGCCGGCACCGTGGCTTCTCGTGAAGCCAGGCCCCCGCGCCGGCACGTCGCCGATCCATGGACGCATGTATCCGATCGCTCGACGATCCATGGATCGGCGCCGTGCCGCGCCAACGGGGATCGAAGTCTTCTCGATCGATCGATCGACTGATCTCGCCTGCCCAGCCCAACAGGCAAACTCGACCTCAGTCTGCAGGTATATAATACAATATTGTTCTTACAACTAGTTTCATCCAAGTTCGATCCATCGGCAATCCGATCTATACGCATGTGCTCCTACGCTATACAACGGCGGCGACTCGTGCGACGGTGGCCGTCACAGCTTTACCGACGGCCCGACGGCGATGGACGGGAGCAACGCCGTTCTTCCATGTTTCCGATCTCACCCTTTTGACGCAGGGGACTTTGGCATCGGTCCATAGGAAGGATCAATAAACATTCATGTTCTTTCTTTCTTTCTTTCTTTTAGAACAAAAGGCAGCCCTTCTTTCATTTGATCAGAGAAAAAACAAAGTCAGATGAAAAAAAAAGTAAAGGGTCAGATGGAAAAAAGAAGCTAGCGCGGATATCTAATATCTCCCTACATTTGAAATTGATTATATTTAGTAAATCAATTATAATATCGGCCAAGCTACTTTAGTTTTGCAAATTTCTTTTGCAACGGCGTGTCGTGCATTGTTCATATCCATGGTGCTACAAAAGCATCTGGTTTTTATTTTTCTGTTTTTTTATAAATAATATTTGGTGCGTGTAATTAATGTTGCATGCTCGGGTGTGAATAAACACAATATTGTTCATAATTTTTTTCTGGTGCTCTCTGTTTTTCACTGGTTTAACCTCCTGCTGTTTTTTGTAAATATTCAGCGCCACTTCTATGGAGTGGACTAATCATGTAATTTTGTATGCCCAAATATTGGAAAACGCTTCATGACTTTTTTTTTTGTTTCTTCTCATCAAATGTTAAGAAGTGCTTATTGATGGGTTCTGTTTGTCACAAGTTGAAGTTGGTGGTTTTTAGACGCTATGTAATTTACATGACGCACAACATGTAAACTTGTTCTTATTTGGCCCTATGAGATATAATTCCAGAAAACCTTTAAGGAAATCAAAGGTAACTCACTTTTCAACAAATATTTCTGATTCATGTATTTCTGGTTAACATATGAGAATTTTGTGGCTATTTGCATTGAAAATAATTATGCATGGACTGCCATTCTTTAGGTGATTTTATGTACCACACATGTTACCATTATGTTTTATCCGTCTTATATGAGAACAGAAAACCTGGTCAACTACTGAGATCTTGAAAAGCAGTTGCAAGATATCCCTACTAGGATTTGATTCACTCTCCGGAATGTGAAGAAGTTGGACACCTTTTCCAACGGGTAACAAATCTATTTTTTTTTCTTACTGCCTTAATTATCATCCACGTCATGGCTCTTTCTTGATCAAATCCTTACTAGGTTCATCTCGTTCAGATAATGCATCTCTACTATTTATGCTAGTGGGTATATACCTTTAATTATGCCGAAATGTGAAAGCCGATTTTCTATCTGTTGTACCAGTACATTGCGTATGTTGTGTGGTTGTTTAGCTAGTTTCTATCATTTGTCTATTAATTAACTGTAGCTGCTTAATTTCTTGTATGCTTATGTTCACCCCATGCATTCTCATGTTATAAAGCGAGAAAGTATCACGTGGAAACTAATTTACCATGAAAAACTTCATGGAACAATGTTTTGTAGTGGTGACTGGCAAGCGGCAGTTGACAGTCTAGGCCAGGTGGGGTACTGCATGCGGGAGGTTTGAGGGTCCTCGTTGGATATGCCCATATGTAAGCATTTTCATTTGTCTTGTACCCATTTCTAGCTTGGCCCTCCGTCCGGAAATACTTGTCATCAAAATAAATAAAAGGGGATATATCTAGATGTATTTTAGTTCTAGATACATCTCTTTTTATTCATTTTGATGACAAGTATTTTCGGACGGAGGGAGTACTTGTATTTCATAAGTGCCCATTGTTTCTTTTTGTTGTCTTTGTCTCAGGCTAATCTATATCTATATCTATACCTACTATTAAAGCAAGGTGATATTCTTGGTTTCGTCCCGCATTTGATCCTACATTATGTGAAATACATGAGGTGGTACTAATTTGTAGAGCAAAGCTTCGTATCATTTATTAAAAAAGGTTCGTATCAGCTAAGAGTTGGGCCTGCGTCCCTCCACTTGGGCCTTCACACGTACGTTGTGATCAAGCCCCTCAGTTGTTTCAGTTTTGTTTCTCAAAAAAAAAAAGTTGTTTCAGTTTTTTTTAAGAATCCTACTTTTCCGGCAAGGGATGAAGCAGGCGATCGAGCTCGTCCCGTTTCCTATGCCCTCCGTAAGTTGTTTCAGTTTTTTTTTCTAAACAAAAAATCAGTCGGCTGGCTGGGCCTTATGGGCGAGCAGACACGTCTCAGCTTTCAATGGAATAAAAAACCTTCTCAGCTATTGGACCTGGAGTTGGTCAAGGTACTGCTGCAGGACAAGCTGTAGAAGGTATGGTTTGCCCAGGTGACTCATCCTGTCATAATATACTCCCGCCAATTCTATTGCACCGTGTATATGATGTGTCTTTTTTTTTTTTGCATTTTGGTCAAAGTGCCTCATTAGTAGTAGTAGTAGTAGTTTTGATTGAAAAAACAGGGGTTAATTAATAAGCTAGTAGTTCATTTAAACATATAATTGAGAAAAGCAGAGCATCTGGAAACTTTGGTCTTTATTTTTCCCATTCATCCCTCTGCTCCTGTCACCGGCTAATCCCATTCCCCTGTTCCAGTGTGGCAGCACGCGCACGAGCCGGCTCGGCTCGACCCGACGCGACTCGGGGTCCAGTCCGTACGACCAAGGCGGCGCGGCCGGCCTAGAACCTCCGTTAAACCCCAGGCCACCTCGCCGGCCTCGACCACCCCGCCGGCCGCGAAGCCCCTCGCCGGCGCCGGACGGCCGCGTCCTCCTCCCGCCCGCCGGCCGCGCCACCCTGCTCGGCGCCTGCCAACAACACCGGCCTCCTCGAGTTCCACGACGGCCCGCTCCACTCCGACCAAGCCGCCGGCCTCCTGCACGTTCGACGGGCGCCAAGTCCGACCGGCCACCTGCTCCTGGCGTCCTGTTGGACGCCCGCCTCCTGACCTCCTCCTGTTCCACGTCCGCGGCCATCACGGGCACGGCTGGAGGTAATAATCATCGAAAACCCTACCCGTATGTGTTCCTGTGCGTGACCAGCTACTCCATGATTTGCCCGGAAATTAATTGTTTGTGATGATTTATCTGCGATCGAATTCCCCAACATTTGGGCCGGCTCACCGATCCATTCCTGTGATTTTCGCCATGTCTGAAAAATGGGGATGCTATTGTTGACCTGTGACTGATTTTCAATTGCAAATTTTGGTGAAATTGCTTCCTCTGATCCACATGGCAAATGTGGATAGTACTATTGTTGGCCTTTTACTGGCCTGTTACCTATTCTATTCCAAAGCCAGATTTGCATTGGTTAACCACTGTGACTTCAATGATGAACTCCTAAGTTATCCTGAGATTTACTACTTTAGTTCTGAATTGTTGCCATGCCTTCTCCTCAGAAATCAGGAACGTTTTCTACAAATATGTCATCACCATATTACGTTTGCATTATATATATGAAGTAGGATAACCCGGTCATGCCTATTATTTCAGAAACCTCTTGATCTGATTGCATGCATCTGGCCAGGTAATCAGTTACTTGCTGTCGATATTTCTTTAGTAGATATGTACATATGTGCCATATGTGCTGCATGCTCCACCCTTTGCTCAGTGTTTCTGACAACTTGTTTGTAGTCAACCCACCAATTTGTTCCCTTGCAGAAAAAGAATATCATTGTAGATATGTACTCTGCCATGTGGAATTGTGGATGCATTACATATCTAGGCCCGCACATTGAAATCATAGGGCGTTTATCTGAAACTTCTTACCTGAGCAAATTATTTGTCTTCAATTAAAAATACATTGCATAAAAGCTCCCCAAACAAGTAAACATGTTGCGTTTACTAGCCTCTTTCATATTCTATTCTGAAACCATCTTTGCATTAGTTGATCACTATGACTTCAATGACAAATTCTGAAGTTACCCTGAGATTTTGTTTGAAGTTCTTTTCTTGGAACGTCATTTACTTAGTTCTAAATTGTTGCGTGCATTCTCCTAAAAAATCAGGAATGTTTTCTTCAGATATTTCATCCATATTTCACCCAGCCATACCTATTCTATGATGTCTCCGTCTGAAAAAACCCTTCTGGCCCTATGTGTGTTCGTGCAGGCTGGATACTAGTGTCATATCTGCTATATGCCCTACTCTTTGCTCAATATTTCTGAACTTGATATGTGCGCTCACTCTCTACTGCAGTGGCACTAAATATCTCGAAGATTCACCTTTGAAGAAAGTGTTACTCCAGGACCTCTTGATTAGATTGGATCTAGGCCTCTGCTCCCCTCCGTCAAATGGCTACTGTCCGTGAGCCACCTCCGTGGGCGGTGAGCATTTTAACACGAAATGGCTACATTCTTTTTCTTTATTTATTATCACAATGCGTGTGTAGATTGTAACACCGATTTTCATACTCTGTAGAGTGCCCCTCAACTTGATTTCCAACTATTCAAAAATCCAACCAAAATGGCAAGATCGTACCACTCATTAGGGGTCAGTGTGAGAAGGCTGCTGATGCAAAAATCAAACGAAGAAGGAGGCACTAATTTTGTGAAGGAGGTCCAAATTACCGGCTCTATTGATTTTGTTCATGCAATTCTGGAGTTAACAACCACACCAAGCTATTTCATCATCAACATGATTCCACCTCCTGACATAGAAGATCACACACATTTGCATAGGGAGCTTAAGTTATTGTATGATGCAAGCTCGATGTATAAGCTTGGCTTCTCTGCAAATGTTGTTTGGCATGTTTTCAAAGATGCAATTTTGCCAGGAGTTGAAAAACAACAGGAAGAGAAGTACAATGTTGAAAGGCTTGACTTCGACGGTAGTTATAAAGACATTGGGGTGGACTTCAGGGAATTGATTACCGGTTTTGATGGGCAGCTGGATACCTACAAAGTATTGGTAGATCTTGCTCATGCAACTCGTAAACAAATAATCAAAGCCTCGTGCCGCAACGTGGTCACCATTTCCGAACCAATGCGATTTCCAATCCTATTCAAGCTACACGTCACAAACTTTCAGGAAGGTAATCTGTGTGCTGTATTAGATGCTTCAGTCAAGAAAGATGAGACATATCGGAATATATCTTCTCATTTCAACGACTGGAGCAATTACTCTGAGAGATGCAGAAAAGGAAGGGTACAGTTTGCTGCAGAATGTGAAAGGTTTTACCAAGAGCTACGCAAGGACCTAATACCAGGAATTCCAACTTTTGATGCTTTGCTAACTTTTGTGGGTCTTTTGTCAAATAAAGACCATAAAAAAATTCATAAGCAAGAGCAGTCTGCAAAGCACATCAAACATTCTTCTGTAAACCCAGATGATCGCAGTAAGGGTGGTCGGGATGAGGACCCTCCGAGTGATAAAGATGAGAATAATCAAGAAAGACAGAAGAACAAGGATACCTCTTCAGCTTGGTTTTTTGAGTCCCATGTGATGCCATACCATTGGATTGGAATGACGACAAAGGTATGGCATTGAAACGACCATTATATGTTTTGTTACTTTTTGTCTGTTTTGAAAGCCTCATTCTTGAAATTTTGACAAGCTTTTGATGATTGTTTTGCTATCTGTGCAGGTGATGATATGCGTGCCGGCGGACTACAACATGCAGCTGCTCGATGCCATCTACTACAACTTCATTGACGCTCTCCCAGTGGTACCCAATCTGCCATCTATCCTCTGGATTCCCCCAATTATTCTGGCCTGTTGACGTTTCGTGGAGCTGAATGTCTTTGTACTGTGCAGGTCAGCTATTGCTCAGAGAACATTAAGCTTCTGTTCTACTTTACCTCTGAGATATGTGGCAAGATCATCGGCCGCTTCATCGCCAAGGATCATCCCCACCATAAGGTGACTGCATCCCCTGCTGTGAATATGTACATTTTGTGTATGTCACTAAGTGATGTTTGTAGATAATTGTGGCAGTATCTGAAGTCTGAAGTTGGTTCACGTTTTTTGGTTGGTTGAATAAACAAACAGATTGGATTGGGTTGGGATGGATGTGGTGCAGGTAGCGAGATTATGATGTTCAACTGCAATTATCTGTCTATGCAGTACAATCCTTGTATAAAGGTTTTGTTGGTTCATAGTATCGTGCAAATGCGTCGAGTTTGAGCAATCTAGACTAAGATTGGCTCATCTCAGTACTGTCTATTTCGCTCGAGCTACAGTTAGAGTTGCAGATGTTGGCTCCTACTCGGATTGCAATAGAGTCGACTTGGTGTTGAGCCAACTTGGGAATTAATTTTTTAGTTGACTCTTTGTTGGTTGTTGGTTCACACTCGGATATTGTCTTGTAATGCTGGTGGGCATGAAGATTGTGGAATGTCTTAATCCTTGAGGAAGAGTGGAGTTTGACTACGGCTATTTGTATTTGGTTTTCTTTTGCTTGCTCATTTACTAATTTTTGTAGTCTGTCCCTTTTTTTGGCAATTTCCTGGGCTACCCCTTTGAGGGCTGCTGTCATCTCTTTTAGCTTACAATAATTATCTCTTTTTAACAGGAAACTGATTTTTTCGAGCTGAAAGTTGGCGAGTCACCCTACATCTTTGGTCCAATTGTGAAGCAGAGGCGATCCTACTCATGTGTGACGCCGCTTATTTTCTGTGAGTGGAGTAAGTTGTGTCTATGTTGCCATTACTAACACTTAATTTCTTCTCCTAACGGTGGATGTTTTGAGTTTCCACCAGCTGAGGATTTAGAAAATGATTTTGAATTCACGGTTGTGAGGCCTTTCAATTGGACTGGACCAATGATGGACTTCATTCCTGACACTGATGGTCCCAGGGAGGGCGTTCCACGGGTTTTGGCTTGCTTCAATAAAGTATGTAAACCTGTTCCTTGCTGCTGAGAATTAATACCTTCATTGTACACTGTTCAGTCTTCTCACAGGATATATGGTGCCGCCCGATATTTTCAGAATCTCCTCCGCAGAGAGACCTGGAAGCTTGCTGATGGCGGGAATTCTCAGAGAACTTATGTTTGCATCAAGGAAGCCATTGATGCAGCTCTTCTTTTGATGATTGTATGCCCTCTCTGTTTTATCTTCGGTTTATTTTTTCTGATGTTAGTGGTTACTTGAATCAGTGGGACTGAACTGTACTGTTTTATTTTTTATCGAAGGAAACCTGCTCGAGCCATTCTCCCATCTCCATTGTGTGGAATCCCAACATAGCCACTGCTATGGAATTTGCTAAAATGATAACAGACATAAGCCACTTTTGACAGCACATCAACTTCTGCTACCTTTGTCTTTCCTGAATCTCTCACTGCATTCATCTGCAGGCACATGGTCATGTCCCAGGAGAGCAACCTTTGATTGCTATGAGTTCCAAACGACTCTATGGTGAAGGATACAACGACAGGATTCTTGATGTTACTCTAATCATAGAGCAGCTAGTAGGTCACATCTCCACTGTTGGGGGTCCGAGCACATTCACTGCTAGGGAATTTACTGAAATGATGACATGTGTATGCCACTTTTCACAGCCCATCAACTATGTCTTCTGCTACATGCGTCTCTTCTGAACCTCTCTCTGTATTCATCTGCAGGCACCTTTGATTGAGGCGAGCGCAGAGCAGTTCTTGGGCAAAGGATATGACGGCAGCGACGACAAGAGGATTCCAGGCGTGACCCCGATCAACAAAAAGCAGCTAGGTATATCACTCTGCAAATAGCATGGTCATGTCTGGCTTATGTTATTCTCCCCTGGCTAGTAGGGTCTGATATCAAAATGTACCAGGAGAGCCACTGCTGGAGGATCCTTTGATTGAGGCGAGCACAGAACAGTCTTTGGGCGAAGGATACGACGACAGCAACAAGAGGATTCCTGATGTGACGCTGATCAACAAGCAGCTAGGTATATGTCTGGAAAAAGCGTGGACGTGTGTGGCCTATGTCTGATAACCAAATGCCTTGTTATCTCCAGGGTGGAACCCAAACGATGCCTCTCCTAAGGAACTGCTGCCGACAGCACTGACGACCTTGCAGCACAAGACCATGCGGACAAGTTGTCGAAAGGCAGATGTCACAGGCTCCATCGTCGAGTTACACAACATGTCGCAGTCTTGGATTCTGCGGCGAACACTGATGATCATGTAGAGAGCAGTTTTTTGCAAGCCATATAGATAGATAGATACACATACTACACACTCTCATCGCTGAACATGTAAAGTCCTTGCGTAAACGGGCGGAGCTGATGTACATTATTCCACAAATTCCGGGGCCTGCGGGCATCGATGATGCGGGGCTGGAAGTATATTACGCACGTTGGTTTGGAGCTGAAGATCTTGAGTTACAAACCTGGTTGGTTGATTTGTTGGTTCACTGCCTAGAGCTTACAAAGATGGAACTGTTAACTGTACGTATAGTTCAGAATTTTTCTCTCGTCCTGGAACTATGTTGGTTCTGACTTTTCTGAACTGGCTTCCTCTTTAACCTGCAAGTAAAGAAGCAGGCACGCTAAATACGCGCTAGTGAAGGCGAAAAGCATTGTAATTAGGATAGGCTGTGGTTGATTGTTTTCTGGTTTGAATTTGGAAAAGAGGTTTCGATCCAGTCTATATGGAGGTTTGTTCTTAATGGGAAAATATACTCCATTGGCCGGTGTGGTGGCGGCGGTCGGCCCGATCCGGGATCCGGTGGTGCTGGCTGCGGGCGGTTGCATCCTCCAATGGAGGTGGCGGCGATGCAGTGGTGGATTTGGCTCCCCCCGCCCCCTCTTTGTGGTGCAGGTACATAGCGCGGCGACAAATGGGCGGATTTGGTGGCTCACTCTCGCATTATTGCTTGGGGGTTGGCCGGAGGTGCCGGGAGCTTTTCCGTCAGGGGGCTTCCTGTCCTTGATGTCTGACATTGTCTAGAAGTGTGATGGGCGGTTGCGACATGGCTTATGGCTGCCGGAGCTTCCTTGCCCAGATCCGGTCGATGAGGCTCAATCATGCCGCTTTGGGGTGGGTGGAGGGTTTTGCCCCTTACCGGTCAAGAACGTCTATATGTTGTCGCAACTCGCAATGGTGGAATGCCCGAGCGGCAACCCTGGTGGTACGAGGAGCTCATGACTCAAGGTGCGGCGTTTGGTGGTTGTGGTAGTGCGGCGTTTGGTGGTTGCGGTGGCGGTGGTGTGGCAGGTCGTACCACATTTCGGTGGCGGTGGTGCTGGTATGGGTGAAAACCCGGCCTGGCTGAGAACACATTTTTATATTAATCTTATTAATGGTCAAGGCAACATTGAGAAATATATTTGGCATTTGTATTTTTTTAAACAGGGCCTGGGTGACACAGTTTCTTTTTTAAATCGGCACTCGCGGCAAGAAGAGGAATTTTGGAAAGAGAAAAATTCATCCACGGTCCTTAGACTTGCGCTGGAACGTAACCCATTTTAGTTCAAAATACCCAAAATACGGTTGTCGCACAAGTTCATCTATCTATACCTATCTATATATATATCTATATCTATATCTATACCTACTATTAAAGGGAATATGTATTCTTGGTTTGGTTTAGTCCTTTTCGTTTGGTCAATCTGGGCCAGGTACTTCTATGTTGATGGGCCTTTTATGGGCTTTCATAGAGACCGCGAAAAATAATTGGGTCAAAACAAATCAACATTGTGGGAATTGAATACAGGAAACTAATTAAGCGAATGAGCAAACTAAAAGGAAGGATTGCATCCTTTTCTTGGTTTGGTTTAGTCCTTTTCGTTTGGTCAATCTGGGCTAGGTACTTCTATGTTGATTTCTATATTGAAAGGAAGGATCCATAGGCTTCAATGTGTTGGGGCTACTAAATTAAAAAAGGAATTATCCTACTATCAAAGTGAATAGGTATTCTTGGTTTGGTTTAGTCCTTTTCGTTTGGTCAATCTGGGCCAGGTACTTCTATGTTGATGGGCCTTTTATGGGCTTTCATAGAGACCGCGAAAAATAATTGGGTCAAAATAAATCAACATTGTGGGAATTGAACACAGGACCTTCTGTCTAGATCTTCGATGTAACTAATTAAGCGAATGAGCAAACTAAAGGAAGGATTGCATCCTTTTCTTGGTTTCGTTTAGTCCTTTTCGTTTGGTCAATCTGGGCCAGGTACTTCTATGTTGATTTCTATATTGAAAGGAAGGATCCATAGGCTTCAATGTGTTGGGGCTACTAAATTAAAAAAGGAATTATCCTACTATTAAAGGGAATATGTATTCTTGGTTTGGTTTAGTCCTTTTCGTTTGGTCAATCTGGGCCAGGTACTTCTATGTTGATGGGCCTTTTATGGGCTTTCATAGAGACCGCGAAAAATAATTGGGTCAAAATAAATCAACATTGTGGGAATTGAACACAGGACCTTCTGTCTAGATCTTCGATGTAACTAATTAAGCGAATGAGCAAACTAAAGGAAGGATTGCGTCCTTTTCTTGGTTTGGTTTAGTCCTTTTCGTTTGGTCAATCTGGGCCAGGTACTTCTATGTTGATTTCTATATTGAAAGGAACGATCCATAGGCTTCAATGTGTTGGGGCTACTAAACTAAAAAAGGAATTATCCTACTATTAAAGGGAATAAGTATTCTTGGTTTGGTTTAGTCCTTTTCGTTTGGTCAATCTGGGCCAGGTACTTCTATGTTGATGGGCCTTTTATGGGCTTTCATAGAGACCGCGAAAAATAATTGGGTCAAAATAAATCAACATTGTGGGAATTGAACACAGGACCTTCTGTCTAGATCTTCGATGTAACTAATTAAGCGAATGAGCAAACTAAAGGAAGGATTGCGTCCTTTTCTTGGTTTGGTTTAGTCCTTTTCGTTTGGTCAATCTGGGCCAGGTACTTCTATGTTGATTTCTATATTGAAAGGAAGGATCCATAGGCTTCAATGTGTTGGGGCTACTAAACTAAAAAAAAGGAATTATCCTACTATTAAAGGGAATAGGTATTCTTGGTTTGGTTTAGTCCTTTTCGTTTGGTCAATATTCTTGGTTTGGTTTAGTCCTTTTCGTTTGGTCAATCTGGGCCAGGTACTTCTATGTTGATGGGCCTTTTATGGGATTTCATAGAGACCGCAAAAAATAATTGGGTCCAAATAAATCAACATTGTGGGAATTGAACACAGGACCTTCTGTCTAGATCTTCGATGTAACTAATTAAGCGAATGAGCAAACTAAAGGAAAGATTGCGTCCTTTTCTTGGTTTGGTTTAGTCCTTT
>NC_041381.1:26513243-26514893 GCF_002162155.2 Triticum dicoccoides | reverse complement strand
TTGGTTTGGTTTAGTCCTTTTCGTTTGGTCAATCTGGGCCAGGTACTTCTATGTTGATTTCTATATTGAAAGGAAGGATCCATAGGCTTCAATGTGTTGGGGCTACTAAATTAAAAAAGGAATTATCCTACTATTAAAGGGAATAGGTATTCTTGGTTTGGTTTAGTCCTTCTCGTTTGGTCAATCTGGGCAAGGTACTTCTATGTTGATGGGCCTTTTATGGGCTTTCATAGAGACCGCGAAAAATAATTGGGTCAAAATAAATCAACATTCTGGGAATTGAACACAGGACCTTCTGTCTAGATCTTCGATGTAACTAATTAAGCGAATGAGCAAACTAAAGGAAGGATTGCGTCCTTTTCTTGGTTTGGTTTAGTCCTTTTCGTTTGGTTAATCTAGGCCAGGTACTTCTATGTTGATTTCTATATTGAAAGGAAGGATCCATAGGCTTCAATGTGTTGGGGCTACTAAATTAAAAAAGGAATTATCCTACTATTAAAGGGAATAGGTATTCTTGGTTTGGTTTAGTCCTTTTCGTTTGGTCAATCTGGGCCAGGTACTTCTTTGTTGATGGGCCTTTTATGGGCTTTCATAGAGACCGCGAAAAATAATTGGGTCAAAATAAATCAACATTGTGGGAATTGAACACATGACCTTCTGTCTAGATCTTCGATGTAACTAATTAAGCGAATGAGCAAACTAAAGGAAGGATTGCGTCCTTTTCTTGGTTTGGTTTAGTCCTTTTCGTTTGGTCAATCTGGGCCAGGTACTTCTATGTTGATTTCTATATTGAAAGGAAGGATCCATAGGCTTCAATGTGTTGGGGCTACTAAATTAAAAAAGGAATTATCCTACTATTAAAGGGAATATGTATTCTTGGTTTGGTTTAGTCCTTTTCGTTTGGTCAATCTGGGCCAGGTACTTCTATGTTGATGGGCCTTTTATGGGCTTTCATAGAGACCGCGAAAAATAATTGGGTCAAAATAAATCAACATTGTGGGAATTGAACACAGGACCTTCTGTCTAGATCTTCGATGTAACTAATTAAGCGAATGAGCAAACTAAAGGAAGGATTGCGTCCTTTTCTTGGTTTGGTTTAGTCCTTTTCGTTTGGTCAATCTGGGCCAGGTACTTCTATGTTGATTTCTATATTGAAAGGAAGGATCCATAGGCTTCAATGTGTTGGGGCTACTAAACTAAAAAAGGAATTATCGTACTATTAAAGGGAATAGGTATTCTTGGTTTGGTTTAGTCCTTCTCGTTTGGTCAATCTGGGCCAGGTACTTCTATGTTGATGGGCCTTTTATGGGCTTTCATAGAGACCGCAAAAAATAATTGGGTCAAAATAAATCAACATTTTGGGAATTGAACACAGGACCTTCTGTCTAGATCTTCGATGTAACTAATTAAGCGAATGAGCAAACTAAAGGAAGGATTGCGTCCTTTTCTTGGTTTGGTTTAGTCCTTTTCGTTTGGTCAATCTGGGCCAGGTACTTCTATGTTGATTTCTATATTGAAAGGAAGGATCCATAGGATTCAATGTGTTGGGGCTACTAAATTAAAAAAGGAATTATCCTACTATTAAAGGGAATAGGTATTCTTGGTTTGGTTTAGTCCTTTTTGTTTGATCAATCTGGGCTAGGTAGTTCT
>NC_041381.1:26511679-26512243 GCF_002162155.2 Triticum dicoccoides | reverse complement strand
TAAATCAACATTGTGGGAATTGAACACAGGACCTTCTGCCTAGATCTTCGATGTAACTAATTAAGCAAATGAGCAAACTAAAGGAAGGATTGCGTCCTTTTCTTGGTTTGGTTTAGTCCTTTTCGTTTGGTTAATCTGGGCCAGGTACTTCTATGTTGATTTCTATATTAAGAGGAAGGATCCATAGGCTTCAATGTGTTGGGGCTACTAAATTAAAAAAGGAATTATCCAACTATTAAAGGGAATAGGTATTCTTGGTTTGGTTTAGTCCTTTTCGTTTGGCCAATCTGGGCCAGGTACTTCTATGTTGATGGGCCTTTTATGGGCTTTCATAGAGACCGCGAAAAATAATTGGGTCAAAATAAATCAACATTGTGGGAATTGAACACAGGACCTTCTGTCTAGATCTTCGATGTAACTAATTAAGCGAATGAGCAAACTAAAGGAAGTATTGCGTCCTTTTCTTGGTTTGGTTTAGTCCTTTTCGTTTGGTTATTCTGGGCCAGGTACTTCTATGTTGATTTCTATATTGAAAGGAAGGATCCATAGGCTTCAATGTGTTGG
>NC_041381.1:26510176-26510753 GCF_002162155.2 Triticum dicoccoides | reverse complement strand
TTTATTCCTTTTCATTTGGTCAATCTGGGCCAGGTACTTCTATGTTGATGGGCCTTTTATGGGCTTTCATAGAGACCGCGAAAAATTATTGGGTCAAAATAAATCAACATTGTGGGAATTGAACACAGGACCTCCTGTCTAGATCTTCGATGTAACTAATTAAGCGAATGAGCAAACTAAAGGAAGTATTACGTCCTTTTCTTGGTTTCGTTTTGTCCTTTTCGTTTGGTCAATCTGGGCCAGGTACTTCTATGTTGATTTCTATATTGAAAGGAAGGATCCATAGGCTTCAATGTGTTGGGGCTACTAAATTAAAAAAAGGAATTATCCTACTATTAAAGGGAATAGGTATTCTTGGTTTGGTTTAGTCCTTTTCATTTGGTCAATATGGGCCAGGTACTTCTATGTTGATGGGCCTTTTATGGGCTTTCATAGAGACCGTGAAAAATAATTGGGTCAAAATAAATCAACATTGTGGGAATTGAACACAGGGCCTCCTGTCTAGATCTTCGATGCAACTAATTAATCGAATGAGCAAACTAAAGGAAGGATTGTGTCCTTTTCTTGGTTTGGTTTA
>NC_041381.1:26507333-26508411 GCF_002162155.2 Triticum dicoccoides | reverse complement strand
TACTATTAAAGGGAATAGGTATTCTTGGTTTGGTTTAGTCCTTTTCATTTGGTCAATCTGGGCCAGTTACTTCTATGTTGATGGGCCTTTTATGGGCTTTCATAGAGACCGCGAAAAATAATTGGGTCAAAATAAATCAACATTGTGGGAATTGAACACAGGACCTCCTGTCTAGATCTTCGATGTAACTAATTAAGAGAATGAGCAAACTAAAGGAAGTATTGCGTCATTTTCTTGGTTTCGTTTAGTCCTTTTCGTTTGGTCAATCTGGGCCAGGTACTTCTATGTTGATTTCTATATTGAAAGGAGGATCCATAGGCTTCAATGTGTTGGGGCTACTAAATTAAAAAAGGAATTATCCTACTATTAAAGGGAATAGGTATTTTTGGTTTGGTTTAGTCCTTTTCATTTGGTCAATCTGGGCTAGGTACTTCTATGTTGATGGGCCTTTTATGGGCTTTCATAGAGACCGCGAAAAATAATTGGGTCAAAATAAATCAACATTGTGGGAATTGAACACAGAACCTCCTGTCTAGATCTTCGATGTAACTAATTAAGCGAATGAGCAAACTAAAGGAAGGATTGCGTCCTTTTCTTGGTTTGGTTTAGTCCTTTTCGTTTGGTCAATCTGCGCCAGGTACTTCTATGTTGATTTCTATATTGAAAGGAAGGATCCATAGGCTTCAATGTGCTGGAGCTACTAAATTAAAAAAGGAATTATTTGATTCCCGACTAAAATGGGTGATGACATCATGGTAAGGAAGGATTATACTTAAATGGAACCAGTCGGAGATTATTCCCGTCAAAGAAAATATGAACACGGCTAAATTGCATCGTACTTCTTTGTGTTCATTTTGTAGAAGGATGCTGCGTTGCAGCATGTTTTTCATAGTGAATCCGATGCTATAGGACATTATGCTTGCACAAAACATAAAATTTTCCCGTTACAACGCATGGGCATATGTGCTAGTGGTCCCTAATACGAATTTGGCTACGTATCTGCTGAGTTGGCGCTCATCAAGTGGTACACGGTGTTTTTTTTCTCTCGAGTACGCACGAGTGTGCGTATCTTATATTA
>NC_041381.1:26502821-26506990 GCF_002162155.2 Triticum dicoccoides | reverse complement strand
GGGAGAAACCTCCGCGGTTTGGTTACACGAGAGCTTACAAGGCGCTATTACGCCGTCCACCTCCTATGGCCTACACCGGACTACTCGGAGCTAGCCCACTCGAGTGTCGCTGCGAAGAACGCGTCTTACTCCCCTCTTAGCAAACCCGCCTGCCTCCACACCTTGCTCTCGCTTGCAATCCGGTGCATGATCTGCTGAAGGCTGACTGTGGCTCCGTCGAAGACGATGGCATTTCGATGCTTCCAAAGCTCCCACATGACGAGAACAGGGTCCGCATCGTCCTCGCTGGCCGCCCGTGGGTCTCCTGCCTGGTGCACCAATCTGGCAGAGGCTCACCTACACGCGGGGCACCGTGTGGAGCGTCCATGGCCGTGCACACCTTGGCCCAAACCTCTCTCGCGAAAACACACTCCATGACGTACACAGTGGCTTTGACTGGGCACGTTGCTTGAACTGGTGGAATGCGTTATGACTCGAGGGTCTGTTTGCAAATTTACCACAACTAAAACCCACGCTTTGACTGGACACTCGCTTGAATCGGCAGCTGCCGATCGCGCCCATGCCGCTGTCCGCCTGCTGCTGCTCCTCCCGCGCCGTCCCCGAGCAGCGGCAGAGCCAGGATTTGGACTTGAGGGGACGAAAGGCCGATGTTCACATAAGTCATTGAACATCACAATATTCTAAGTCTCACGATAGTGTGATGAAAAATCATAAACATATTTCTTTTGAACTACAAAAGAATGTTAAATTTCTATTCACTTAAATAGAGCGCTACGACCTACAAGGTTGAACAAGTTGATAATGTGAACTTTGCTATGCTCCTTACCATTATAGGCCATCATGTAATGTGGAAGAAAATCATAGATGAAACAGTTTGTTCAGTTGTCGTGGCTGACACAGCAAGATTTATGACCAACCGGAGTAATCTATCAATCATTGAGTATGTAAAGTAGTTTTACCAAGCAACTTCATATTTTTTTTATTGAGCTGCGATGCTTTAGGTTAATGGATAAAAAAGTAAATAAATAAAAACTCATGTCATGGATGCAGAAGATAAATAATGCTAATTAACAAGACTAAGATCACAATTCACAAAAATAAACAGTAATTATTAATAGCTACTGGTGCGTAGTGGTACCTGCTGCCAACATATTCAATCCTGGTCACCTGGCTAGCGACCTCTAGCTATATATATGCTGATGATCTGATCCGCCTGCATCTAGCTAGTCAATCGTATGCGGACAGCAGGCTGTAGAGGGTAGATTCGTGGATGGAGTAGTCGTCGCGGCGACCAGGATGGCTGCCGTGGCAACCGTAAACGCCCTAGCACGACACGCACAACGGCGGCCGGCGACAGTGGCAATTGCCCTAAGCGGTCCAGGCTTACCGTAAAAGGGTTCCCGCTTTGTATTCCAAAGCAACCAACATTAATACATGATTGCTGGGGCGAACAGCACAACAAGCAAAAATGAAAAAGAAAAGAAGCAAATGCCAACAACGGCAGCTCGACAAGCGCGGATGACCCGCCACCGCTACGCCCACCAGAGACAAACCACTACAACCCAAGGCTCCGAACCACCGCGAACAAAACAACACCTCCAAGAAGGAAAGCGACGCCGACGACACTGCTGCCCGGACATGTCCTAGGGTTTCCCCGGCACGCGGAGGGAGGTGGGAGATGGATATCACCGACACCCTTCAGGAAGGAATGGTGGCACCCGTAGGTGTCACCGCATCGGAGCCGAAGACCGGCAAAGATTTCTCCCGTACTCCAATCCTCACCGCCCAACGGACCGGAGCCGATCAGCCAAACCGCCGCCCACCACCATGCGCCATCGCGGTTGCGCCACCACCCACGCCTCTCTACGAACACCCACACGAGGCCAAGAGGACCGGAGAGAAGCGCCCCGCAGAGGGAGAAGCAGCACCGAAGCCGAACGGGAGGGAACCACCTCCACCGCCGTCGTGCGGGAGGATAGAGCCTCCGACACCGTCGCGGTAGCCGTTCGAACGCGGCAGCAGGGCATGCCAGGCCACCCCTGGCCCGGCCAGCCCGAAACGGGCCCGCTAAGCCCCGCCGCCACGCTGCAGCAAGCCGGCGATGGCGCCGCCAGCACCCTGCCGCTCATCGCCGCTCCCCCGCCTCCCGGAAGCCACAAAGCAGACCCACCCCGCCGCCAGCCCGCCCAGGCCCAGATGGGGCCCTAAGGGCCCAGATCTGGGCCGAGCGGGCGCCGCCAGACCGTGCCGCCGACCAGAAGTCCGCCCCCGCTCGCGCCAGGAGCCCCCGCCGCCGCGCTGGACCGTCGCCGCTTAGGAGCACCACCTGGGGTCGCCCCGTCCCGCGTCGGTGGACACCCGAGAGGGGAAAGGCAGGGGGCCGCCGCCACCAGCGTCGCCCGGGCCAGGCCCGCAGCGGGCGCCGGCGACGGCGGCAGGGAGGAAGCGGGAGGGGGAGTTGCGCGGGGGAGGAGGCTGGACGCGACCGGCCGCCCGCGGGGGCGACGCGGTCGCGGGAGAGGAAATGGGAGGAGTGGATATTCAGTTGACGCGGTCGCGGTCCAGGCTTAGAACCAAGATGAAGACGAGGAGAGCGACGGCGACGATTGCTTCGACCTAAACCTCCCAGCCCTCACAGGCAGCAAGGCCGTCCGTCTTGGGCGCCAATCCCTGGCCGCTAGCATAATGTTAAACATATAAAGGTTTACATACTTTTACACGCTGACTAAGATCTTTTTAAACTAACTAACCTCTTCTCCCCGATTTTCATGGGGTGAGCTTCTTCTCCCCTTAATCTCTAATCAAAACCCATCTCTATGTAAAAACATGTATCTTTTTGTACGTGTAGCATTACTCCTAATTAAGCATGGGCAGCGTTAGGCATGAGTATGACATAGGGATCTACAATGGGCAGGCGCGTGGGATAAGATGATGGAGGGGATCCGGGCGTTCCCGACGGACCTGGTCCAGGGCGCGTTCATGTCCCTCGTTTCCGGCGACAGCTTCACCTGCGCGCTCGAGACCGGCCGGCCCCTCCTCCGTGGTCCGCTGCCAAGGGCCGAGAGGTAGCGCTGTGCTCTGGCTTGGGCGCGGACAAGCCCCCGCAGAACGACCTGTACCCGCACCGGCTCGCCATCGACGACTCCCACGCCTGCGGGCTCCGGCGGCCTACCCACACTGCACTCCAAAATGGGGGGAGGTGCGGCCCACTCCCACCGTCCCACGCGTGCGGTGCGGGCTCCGGCGACCTGTACCCGCACGGGCTCGCCATCCACATGCACGGCACGAACGCATGATCAATGGCGGTACGCGGCGACTATACACTTGGCCGTCATAGGACGCTCCCGTCCCGCACCAGCCGGTGGCAGGCGAGCACTGGACACCAGAAATACTCGCGACGGATCCCCGCTCCGTCCCATTAAACCGCTCGGCATATGTAGCAGCTAGTAGGTGTATCTGGAGAACGTGGCTTGCTCGACGGACGCAATGAGAGCATGTCCAACAGGGACGTTATCTTAGCCCCAAAAAACTGCTTTTCTGCGGGCGCGAAGTTGAAATGGACGCTCCAGGGCCGGGCAATAATCACGCGCGCGGTATATAATGGGTTTAGCGCGCGAAGAAAAACGGCATCGCGCGCCGCTAATTCCGTGAGCCCGCTCCCACGTGCTGGACAGCGATGACTCGCGCGCGTCTTCATCAACCGCCATATCCAGTTGCTGGCGCCGCTGCCCGCATCTTCTCCATTTGCTACCGCGACCCGTCAATGCTTCCCCCGCCTATCCCCGCGCGCTGGACAGCGATGACTCGCGCGCGTCTTCATCAACCGCCAGATCCAGGCACTGGCGCCGCCACCCACACCTTTCACATTTGCTCCGGTGACCCGTCGGCGCTTCCCCTGCCTATCCCCGCGCGCCGCCGCCGCTTCCTCCACCTCCTCTCCTTGCCCCGCTCCTCGAGCGCACCATTCCTCCGACGAACAGCGCTCGGCGGCCCATTGCAGCTCGGCACCCACAAGGTGTTTGACAAAGCGCTTGCAAGGTATGTATTGCTTCAACTTTTATATTTTGTAGATGAATTTGGTGCCTGTTGTTTGTAGTTTTATAAACTACACTAGTGCAGAACCGGGCTTTAGCGTCGGTTCGTAAGGGCCTTTAGTGCCGGTTCTACAA
>NC_041381.1:26459812-26502481 GCF_002162155.2 Triticum dicoccoides | reverse complement strand
CCCGGGTGCTGGTAGACCATTAGTACCGGTTGGTAACACCAACCGGTATTAAATGTTTGGGGGGTTGGTTTTATTTTTTATTTTCCATTAATTTTGTGTTTTCCATTTAATTCTTTTTTGTTTGCTGGTATTTTATGATACTACAAATTGTACATGTTATGCATATATATAAATAGATTTTTCTCGTACGTAGAACCACACACACACGCACACACACACACACATATATATATATATATATATATCATCGAATGTCTCACAACCAACATCATTAATTATTCACACATACACATGTATATACATATACAATTTCTCCTACATGTTGCCCTGTTGCCTTCGGAGCACGATGACAAGTGGTTCATGGGGGCGGTAGCGGGTAATAGTATTCTCCTTTGAGATCTATGACCTGGTTGAGCAAAAATCCCGCTATTTCCTCTTGAAGTGCTAGTATGCGGTTCGCTGGTAGGAGTTGCTCCCGCACCTCTCTGAACTGTTAAGAAGGAGATCAATATGCATGTGTATTAGTTGTGTGAGTAGATATCGATAATGGTGTGAATAGTGTTCTGACAAATGTACCCAGTCCTGTCTTTGAGATCTGCTCCTTTCGGACGCCATCATGCGAATGTTCTCGCAAACATAGAATGCACACAGATCATTCCCCAGCGCCTACTTCAGGGCCTTTACGAGAATGGAATTGAATCAGATAATGATTAATCAAGCATGATAATTAATTAATGATATTGAAACAAGAATTAAAGAGATGGTAGCTAGCTAGCTAGCTAGTACTACTTAATTACTTACCTTTGTTCGATACCAAAATAGCTTTTTTGCCCATTTGCCTGAAGTCACCTTGATGAACTTTGCCCAAGCCATACCCGCCGGCAAAGAAAATTAATAAAGAGGTTATTAAATAGTTCATACCAGGAAATGACGAACTAAATAGGCCGAGATAGTTAATAATGATTGAAATTACCTGTTGATTATCCCCTTCACGATGGTGTAGTCTTTTTGTTCTTTAAGTAGTGAGTCCAGTACTTCAACTGTTCCTTTGTCAATTTTAATGTCTAACAAGATCCAGTGGAAACTGCATGCGCACACGTTTGCATGTCTTAATTAAGCGGGCATGTGCATAACACTAATCAACTACCGTAAACCCTATACACTTAATTATTAGCATCTAGCTAGCTAGTAAGCAAAAACAGAATTTGTAGTACAAGACAGTGTGACTCACAGGAAGTTGTAAGGAAGTATTATATCTTCATTGGTATTGAGACGCTTGAAGAACTCTAGCATGCTTTCCTTTAAACTTACTCGACAAATTGAAAGATTCCATGTGTACTCATTAATGATATTTGGGTCAATGAACCCAATGCCATAGCATCCAGATTTTTTTATTTCATACATCTTCGTCCTGCATATAATACCACAGAAAAGAATATATAGTGAAGATAATTACATGTAATAATTGATCAAAATGATCACTACAGCTAGCTTGAGACTTAAATTACAGAAAGAAATCACTTACAGACAATAGCAACTAACGATAGATTTGTCGAGTGCGTCTTGATTGTATAACTGAAATAGTTTTGAATACTCAACGGACAGAGCTTTCCGATGGAAGTAATGCTCCTCCTTGACATTCACCATGAGGGACTCTCGATTGGAAATCTTGGTAATGTTCATGTACCATTGATGCAATTCATACATTCTCGTTGGGAGGTTATTGACCTTGTCTGGCTCGACCAAAGGTTTTATTTCCTCCTCTCTAAGCGGAGACATGGGCTCGATTTCGAGGAGTTGTCCAACAGTGATCTTGAGCATTTCAGCCTGCATTATATGCTCCTCCATTATTACCACATCGCCCAGCTGGGGAACATTAACGGTTTGCCCACAATAATATTGGGCGCACGTACTCCTCTCATGTCTTGTTGGCACAACAAGCGGGGGTATCGATTGCGCCGCCTGTTCTCCCAGCTGGGGAACGATTTTCCCACATTTTTTGCCAGCTGCTTGTTGGCTCGAGCTCGAGCTCGCTTCCTTCTATAGTCGTGCTCGATGTGACTTCCTGATTTGGCGCTCATAGTCTGAGTCAACAGGCTTGGGAGCTGGTGCTCTAGCCATACGAATGAAGTGGTCAATCTTTTCCTCAGGCACTTTCTCCCTTAGCTTCGGTGCCGGTTTCGGTGCAAAATGGGCGTCCACTTGGGCCTGCACTATGGCTGCGTTTTGCTCCTCGGTCATGTCGTAAGGCCTCTGAGGAAGAGGAGCGAGGCTTGGACCATATTTATATCGCTTGTCTCCGCCTGTACTTCCTGTACTACCTGGACTCGTACCGCTACGCACCATAACTGCGGCGTGTCTCTTCTGCGCAGTTGAGACGACGGAGACGGCTGACGTGGCTGAGTTGGAGCAGGAGGAGTGGCCTGACGTTGTGTCGGACTTGAAGCAGGAGGTGTGGCCTGACACGGTGTCAGACTTGAAACCAGAGGAGTGTGGCCTGACGCTATGCCAGAATTGAAGCAGGAGTCTGCTCATACGTTCGGGGACTTGGAGGAGGTGGCGGACTTCGAGGGGGAGTCGGCTCATGCGTTCGTGGACTTGGAGGAGCGGGAGTTCGCTGACTCGGTGGCGGACTTCGAGGAGGAGTCGGTAGACGACGCGGTGTCGGTGGACTACGAAAGATGATGCAATCCTTTCTCCATAAGATGATACGATGTATGGCCTCTCCCAGTGTGCGCTCATCCTCACCTCCAGGAATGTGAAGCTGTAGCCCCGAATATGGGTCCACCACTTCATCAACCAAGAAACGAGCATAGCCCTCTGGAATTGGGGTGCAATGGAAGGTTGCTTCGGAGGTAATTGTAAAAGCAACGCCGTCCGCCACCTTCATGGTTATGTTCTTCATTTTGGAGTGTAGCTCATAGTTAGTGTTCTCTATGATGTCATCCACAGGGTATTGTATCCAGCAGTGTGTCGCCCGGGGCAGAACCAATGCTGCTTCTCGGCATGGATGGGACGGTGCTATCCAATGCTGGACGATCATTCGCTTGCTGCTGCTGTGTTGAGACCCCCTTTCCTGGCTAAGTGGGTCGATCTGCTGCTGCTACTGCTGGAATTTGAGTGCCAAGTCCACGTGCCTTGCTTCTAGGCCTTGAAGGCGTTCTGCGTCCTGCTTCCTCTGCTCCTCCTACAGCTTCCTCTTCTTCTCCTCCATCTTCTTTCTTGCACGGGACCTGTAGTCGTCGTTCCATTCCGAAAAGCCCTCATACCACGGAATAACGCCCTTGCCTCGTGTTCTTCCCGGGTGTTCAGGATTTCCTAGGGCACGCGTAAGCTCGTCATTCTCTCTGTTGGGCATGAACACCCCCGTTCAAGTTTCTTCTATTGCGTCAATATCTTTTGTTCGGCTCCTTTTAGACTTGCCTTCTGCGAAACCAGGCCTGTCTTCGGGTCCAACGCCCCCCCCCCCCATGCGCATAGAACCAAGTTCTGCACCTGGGGGGCCAGCTCATAGTAACCGGAGTGACCCTTGCATCCTCCATCTCTTGCTCAGACTTATCCCACTTTGGCATTCCCACCGCGTAGCCACCTGGACCCAGCCTATGGAACTGCGTCTTTTTTGCGGCATTGGCCTTGTTTTTTTATCGATCGTTCCTTAGAAATTCTGATTCCTTGAATTTCACGAAATCGTCCCAGTGTTCTCTTTGCTTCTCCAGTGTTCCCGTGAATTCTGGAGTCTTCCTTTCTGCAGCAAGGTAGTTGGCCCATACAGTTTTCTTGTGGGTGTTGAATGCAATTGCCATCTTCTTAAGAGCAGCGCCCTTGACTTTCTCCACATCTGCTTCAGTGAAATAATCTGGTAGGGTGAAATGTTCCATCAGAGATTCCCAGAGGTTTTTTTTGCTCTGTCGTCGACCCAAGTAACACCTGGACGTTTAGTTTTTGGCTCTTTCCATTCTTGAATGGAGATCGGGAGTTGGTCCTTCACAAGGACTCCGCACTGACGAGTCCACTTGTTCGCAATGTTCTTAGGCGTGAGGGGTTTGCCACTAGGTTTGGTGGAGTCGATGTTGTCCTTTACACCCTCCTTCAACTTTTTGCCCGGGCCTCGCTTTGTCCTGCTGTCTGTAGAAGTAGTTTTGCTCGATCTAGAGGGCTGACAGAAGAAAGATCGATTCGTTAATATATCTTCAAATAAAAAAAACATGTGATGATCACCATGATGCCTGCTTATATAAATATATCTCATCGGTAGTCTTTGTTATTTGAAGATCAGCATTGTCTGTGTCATCATAAACATTGTCCGTTTCATCATAATCATAATCATAGTTCATGACTTCATCAGCTCGGTAGTCGAGATCGAATATCTTTTCATCACACTCTCCGGTATTGTTCAGATATTGGGAGCCGTCATCTGCTTCATTCAGATCATCTAGCCTGCGAGGGCTGCGTATGATGTCGAACAATTCCTCTTCTCTCTCTCTGCCGGTATTGTCCGCCATAGCTTTTACTTAACTAATACAGAAGAAATATAAAACAATTTAGTATTCAAATTACAATGCATGGATGCAATCAATAAGGAAAAACCGAATCATATAGTACATAATATGCATCGTCCCGATTAATATATAATCTGGAATACATCATCGTCTCGAATAATATATATAATCTCGAATACATCATCTCGAATATTATATATCGAATACATCACTGGCTAGGTACCTAATAAAGATCGAGTACTACATAAGAATCTAGGTCACTCGCGGTTCCTGGGGCGCGGACGGTGGACACCCAAAGAGAAAGAACCATCACAGGATCATATCTCCGGTCATCTGCCCAAAGAACCTGCCAAGTATTGGAGAACCTGACGTCCCTAGCAGCCATGTAGCGATGGACGTGCTTGTCCTCCTCCCTGACAGGGCGACGCACCACCTCTGGCGGGGCCGGCTCCCTCTGCACCGAATGTGGCCCACGCGAACGCCACCAAAGGAGATCAGGGTCGACGACGGGACCCGAGGCCGGGTTCCTCACCAAGCAGCGCGCCCCTCCAGGTAGCACCTCCTAGTGCCAGCCCGGTGGAGCCAAGTCCCGGACATGGGTCTTCTGAAGCAGGACGTCGCGAACGGGTCACGAACGGGCATATCATCGAGAACAAATACTATATGCCCGCAAAAAGTAACATTTTTTAAATGATTGGATTGTGATAACTAAAATTCTATATGCAAATTCTAACAATTTGACATTAATCTAATTCATTTAACTAAAACTAATTCTAAAATTTCTAACATTTCTATATATATAACTAACATTTCTATAACATTTCTAATATTTCTATAACTAAAAAACAGAAAAATTGCTAACATTTCTATAACTAAAAAACAGAAAAAATTTATAACATTTATATATAACTAATATTTCTATAACATTTCTAATATTTCTATAACTAAAAAACAAAAAATTTCTATAACTAAAATTTATAACAAAAAAACTAATGTGTGTGTGTGTGTGTGTGTGTGTGTGTGTGTGGACATGGCAGCCGGGGCATGAGCTCACCGGCGAGGCGCGGCGACGGGGGGCGGCGACGGGGACGGAGACGAGCGGTGACAACGGGGATGGGAACGATGACAAGGAGACAGACCTGGGGTAGGGTCATAGGCTCGACCTATACGTCCTACCAAAGGTCACTAGCCTGGAAGACAAAAATACCAAGAGTCAACAGAAGAGCTCCAGTCAAATACGTCGAGTGAAATCCACTCGACGGTCACTACCTACCGTCACTCGACCATATGGAAGGCCACTCGACCATATCGAAGACCGGGTGTCGGAAGCGCACGCAACGGCCAAATATTCACTCCTTAGTCTTCATGAGCATTAAGAGTACTTAATGCTGGCATTACCAGTAATGCCCCTTACTTTATGTACATTAGTTCCCTTGTAATGGAGGCGGGCTGGGGTCCTGGCGCACTCTATATAAGTCACCCCCTCCTCTGGCACAAGGGTTTGCACCCCCTGTGATTCAACACACATAATCCAATCGACCGCCTCCGGGCACCGAGACGTAGGGTTATTACTTCCTTCGAGATGGGCCTGAACTCATAAACCTCGTGTGTACATCTTCGCCACAGCTAAGATCTTGACTCTCCATACCTACCCCCTTTCTACTGTCAGCCTTAGGACCACGACAGTTGGCGCCCACCGTGGGGTAGGTGTCTTAGCGACTTGTTAGTGAAGTTCTAAATTTTACCGATCATCATCATCATGGTTTCCGACGGCGGATTGGTTGAGGGCCACGAGATCCGTCTCGGCGCGCTCGTTTCCGCGTGGCTTCAAGAAGCTCCCCTGGACGCTGAGGCACTCCCCATCCGAGGGGCAACGCACTTCCGTGCGTGCGTTCGCGGTATCCTTCTCCGGCAGCCGTCGACTCGGTATCAGTCGGCTCTGATGGTGTTTTCTCTCCCCGATGTTCGCCGCCGCAAGCGGTCCGGTCGATCGCGGCTTCAGCGCTGGGTGAAACACGTGGTGGCTCGGCATTTGACCACCCATCAAGTCACGGCAATCGAGCCCGACGAAACTCTCCACGGCCTGTTCGATCTATCGATTGGCTCCGCGGAGACCGCATCCGAGTGCAATAGCAGTGATCCTGCGGCCGAAGTCTTGATGGTCGGTTGGCCTCACAGCCCGCCCGGTTTCCGCCGCGAGGGCGGCGGCGACGGGGGCGGCGATCCGTCGCACGTCCATGAGGAATACCGACCCGAGCCCCTCTCTTTGCAGCAGAGGGATGAACTTCGTCGCCGCAACATGGATGCACTCCACACGCCCATCGTTGGAGAAACCCCCGAAACTCGGGCCTTGGAGGAGGTGCGCCTAGCTAACTTGGCTGAGCGCACTCGACTGGATTACCTTCAGCGTGCTCTCGACGAGCGCGCCTAGGAGCGGATCCATGAGTCCAGTCAACGACAGCTTTTCCCGCTTCCACCTAAGGTATACCGCACTCCGATTCAGAATCTCACAGCTGTTGCCCGAATAGCAAAGTCGATCCAACCTTCCCAGTCAGAAGCTGGCAGAGGGTTGATGCAGATCCGGGCCCTACTCAGGGCAGCAGGAGAGGAGAACACAGAAGTATCTCAGTCGCGGAATAGGATTCGCACCAGATCCGTTGTAGCAGACACAGTTCAGTCGGCTCACATCCCAAGATCGCCTCCGCGGCGTGAAGGCCGTGGGCAGTATGATCATCCACTCGACCGTGACAATCATCGTCGGGGACCCACGCCTCCTCTGAGGAGTGCGTCGTATGTGCCTCGGCGGAACGATGACAGACGCCGTCATAGTGGTGAGCACAGGATTTTAGTCGACCCAAGGGAACCGGGCTTTGACGCGAGGTCTATCCTCATTCAAGGCCTGGTCGACCGGAACAGAGCACACAGAGAAGACCCTGGCAGAGATCGTCCAAGTGGCAGCCGAGTGCATATTTCTGGTCCCGAGTGTTTTAGCAGAGCCATGAGGGCAGCAGTGATACCTCCCAACTTCAGGTAGGCGTCTAGGGTCAGTAAGTTCACCGGTGAATCCAAGCCTGAAACTTGGCTTGAAGATTACTGAGTGGCTGTGCAGATTGGAGGCAGTAACGACGAGATAGCGATGAAGCATCTCCCTCTTATGTTGGAAGGGTCGGCCCAAGCGTGGCTGACTCGGTTGACTCCGGAAAGTATTCACAGTTGGGAAGAGCTATCCCGAGTGTTCGTGAGAACTTTCGAGGGCACGTGCAAGCGACCAGCAGGACTGCCAGAGTTGCAGCACTGTGTGCAGAAGCCGAATGAGACTTTGAGGGAGTTCATCCAGAGATGGTCCACTTTGCATCACACTGTCGAGAATGTTTCAGAGCATCAAGTTGTATGTGCTTTCAAGGAAGGCGTCAAATATAGGGAGTTGGTCTTGAAATTCGGTCGAACTAGGGATATGACTCTGACTCGAATGATGGAGATAGCCACCCGGTACGCTAACGGGGAAGAAGAGGATCGACTCCGTAGCGGGAAGAGCAAACCAGTCGGCCAAGAGGCCGGTGGAGGTAATTCCAGTCGGAAACAGAAGCGTAAGGACGAGCCAACGGCACCTGGAGAGATTGCAGCAGTGAATCAAGGAAAGTTTAAGGGAAAACCTAAGGGGCCCTGGCCCCCTAAGAAGGTGAAGGATAAAGAAGGGAATGATGTGCTGGATTTGCCGTGCCACATCCACACGAAGAAGGATGAGGAAGGTAACCTGATTTACCCGAAGCATACCACTCGGCAGTGTCGACTCCTAATCCAGCAGTTCCGACAGAAACAACCCAATGAGAAGGAGAAGGATTCGGACCAAGGTGAAGATGAAGAGGAGGACGATGGTTATCCCAAAGTCAATTCCACTCTGATGATATTTGCTGACGTTGAAAGCAAGAGTCATTGAAGGTCATCAACAGGGAGGTTAACATGGTCGCTCCTGCAGCGACGACCACCTACCTGAGATGGTCTCAAACAACCATTACGTTTGACCAGTCTGACCATCCTGCTCGTGTGGCCACCCCTGGGAGGCAAGCACTGGTGGTCGACCCCATGGTTGGAGGCACTCGACTGGCCAAAGTACTAATGGACGGGGGCAGTGGTCTGAACATCCTCTACGCTGAGACCTTGAAGGGGATGGGCATTGTGACACCCCAAAAATTTTAACCTTGTTTTATTAATTAAAATTTTGCCAGGAAACTTAAACTTTTGTTATCTGGATTTTCTTTTGATTTCAAAACCTTTCTGTTCTTTTTTTTATGGAGTTTTTACCCCAAGTGAAAACTTCCCAATTTTATTATTGGACTTGTTTACCCTCTCAAGGAAAACACTTCTATTATCAGTGGATTTCTTTACATAAAATTTTGCTCTCTGAGCTTTATTCCTTAACATGGTTTTTCATTAGTTTTGAAGCCCTTTTTGAACTGCAACCATTTGATAAATGCATTTAAAATTTTCACCAAAAATTGGGGATGTAATGTGAAGTTTTTAAATCACTTTTATGCAAAAATATATTTCATTCTTTGGATATTTTGAGCAGTACATCTAATTTTCAAATCTGGTCCAGTGGGCAATTTTGCACTACAAGCTATTTAAATATTTCTTTAAAACTTCCACCAAAATTATGGACTGTTAATAGGAGTATATTATTCAACTTTATGCAATAAACTAGTTATGTCCTTTGAAAAATTTTAGTGAATCAACCTCTTTTTCATTCTGGCCCAGTTGGTTGTTTTCTACTGCATCCCTAATTATTTGTGCTCTAGTGACCATGAGCTTTCTCCTGCTTGTAATACACATTACCAAACCCTTAAGTCCAGGAGGTTGGACTCATTGGAGCATTTTTGGTACATGATATTATGCCCTTTCCCTTCTGTCCAGAAATGGAGTTTTGCTAAACTTACACTAACAAGTTTCTAGATTTGGCCAACTAACCTTGCCATCCTCACCTGCATCTAAGGAGACCATGATCTGGAGATTTTGGCCCCTCCAAGAGTTTCCTAGATGCTCTTGGCATTCTGTCAAACACCTTGAGTGCATGGACAGTTTTGGCATTATTTTAGTTTTGCACTGTGATCTTGCCCCTCTGGACATAGTGGCATGTCCAATAAGCTCGTGAATGCCTCTAACCTATACCTATACCCGACTCGCTGCTTCCCGCTGCCGCCTCCCCCGCGCCCGTTCTGGCCCCTCCCTTCTCCCAGCCGTCGCGCCCCGACTCCTTCCTCACTGCAGAGCCGCCTGGACCCCCCTGACGCTCCACAGTGGCGCCACCGCTAGCCGCCGACGGCCGCAGCAGGCCACTGCCGTGGACGGCGCCGCCCGAGCCACACCCGCACGCCAAATCGCCATCTTGAGCAGTAGGGAGTTCGTCAGGATGCGCCGGCCATCTCCACGTCGCCCTGCTAGCTACAGTGAGGCGGTTCACCGGCATTCTTATCCACCGCCGCGGAACCGACCTCGTGGCGCTATAAAAGGAGGCCCCCGAGCTCATCCGAGCACTCAGGCGACCTCAGGCCACCCCCAGAGCACCCCCACAGCCAGCCATCGTCGGTTGGAAGCCGTCTTCCCCGATCCTGACCGGTTCGGCCGCCGCCATGCCCCAGCACCATGCGTCGCAATCAGGGCCCCCTGCCCGTCCAACGACACCATCCTCCTCCCCTCAACCCTGCGGAGCTGCCCAGCCTTTCAAACACGGTCGGGAGCCACCATAGCCCGAACCCCCGAACCTCCCGAAGCTGCCGTCCGCCACAAAGCTCGCCGCCGGCGACTCCCTTCATCCCCGCCACCCTCTCGACCACCGGGAGGACCGCCCTGGAGTGGCGGATCCATTCCCGTGCTCAGATCCCTGGGGGATGCCTCCGTTCACCGGCGAGCCTCGCGGAGCTCCGCCTCTGTTCGGTCGGAGGAGATGGCGCGCGCGTGGACTAGTCAAACCTGACCAGTGGGCCCGCGGGACCCATTGTCAGTGACCCACGCATGCTTCACGCTGGATAAGTGGATACGTAAACTCGGAATACGCCTTCGACGTGGTCAGTTTTCGAAACGTTTTTCCTTTTTTCTATTTTATTTTAAACACAGATTTTGACCAAAACTTTGACTGACCATTTTAAATATAACTCCAAATAAGTTGATTCTTTTTCCTACCTCTCTCAAATATTGTCTAGTTTATTTTCAGATTTATTTGAAAAAATTCAGACAACTTTTTGGTACTGTTTTTGAAACTATGTATTGATTCAAAATATTTTAAATAGGATTTTTGCAGAGAGGAGAAAGCTTTCAAAAGTTTTGGAGTGCACCCTGCCTTCCCCACAACTTGAAGGCAAGCATTCTGAACTCGGGCATAATTTTGTGTGTGTTGTCTGACACGGTTACAATACCACCTCGACACGGTGTGTCCGTTATTTTATGTGATGATATGTCAAACTCATGAGTGCATATTAATGATCTCATGCATATTGGAGATTTCCTTGCTGTTGGAAATGGTCATGCTTGTGACAGTAATCATCCTCGTATGCTTTTCGTGCCTGCCGAAAGGAAGCCGGGAAAGTTTCTGTCTTGGGTAGACCTGAGCTTGTCCCTAGTTCCTCGTTGAGACTAGTGTGTCCGGTATGGCATGATGGGGTATGATGAGTGGTGGTTCTATCTGTTGGATGAAATATATTCGATATGCTAATCATGCAGGGAATACTTAAACCTCCCGAGTCGGCCATAGATCGAGTCATGTTCCAGTAACCCCCATAATTGCTTCGTACTACGACTTGTCCCTACAACAAGTAGGGTACGGTTCAGTAAATCGTCAACCCCTTTCTAGCACACACCGTACAGAGAGGCCATGGTGGAGGATACCGGTTGTAGCTGGTAGGCAGGCCACCTGGTCCGGGGGCATGGGTGTTTCCGGTTGGGACCGAGAGGGGAGGCCACCCCTTAGAGTGCGCGATATAAATTTGATCCCATGCTATGCGAGGTTGTAGCCTCCCCACTTAGATTTTTCCTTGACAGGTGTCGTGGGTGATTCCAGACACCGGTAAGTTAAGCTGGTGTGTGCAGGTCAGGTGTGTTTTCAATTGAAAGATCGTAGACGGAATTAGTCCCGATGGACTAAAGGAATCCGTTACTCGTGGGTAAAGAGTACACTCTCTGCAGAGGTTAAATCTATTCGAATAGACATGTCCATGGTTAAGGACTACAGTCTGGGATGGGTCAAGTGTCGGTCTTAGTGTCGGTCTTCGGAGTTGGAACTACTAAACCAGAATATGGATCATGACGTGTGACTTATGATGATTATGATTATTATTATTATGGACTAACACCTTTATATTATTTGAAGTAATGGGTATCCCTGGGACGGTTCTACCTCCTGGATATTCACTGTGATTGTATTTACTTTATAAGCCCTTTATGTGGTGTCGCTCAGATGCCCGACTGTGGCATGCTGTTATTTATTTACTTTATAAGCCCTTTATGTGGTGTCGCTCAGACGCCCGACTATGGCATGTTGTTATTTATTTACTTTATAAGCCCTTTATATGGTGTCGCTCAGACGCCCGACTGTGGCATGCTGTTATTTATTTACTTTATAAGCCCTTTATGTGGTGTCGCTCAGACGCCCGACTATGGCATGCTGTTATTTATTTACTTTATAAGCCCTTTATGTGGTGTCGCTCAGACGCCCGACTGTGGCATGTTGTTATTTATTTACTTTATAAGCCCTTTATGTGGTGTCGTCCAGACGCCCGACTGAGGCATGCTCGTTATTTATTATCCTTTCGAGGCGTCGCTTCAAACACCCGATTGATGCATTTTATTACTACTCTATTACTACATAATCATGTTGCATATAAATAACCCGCTTGCATGCATCAGAGATTTTTATTTTATGACTGAGGTTGTGATCATAGAATATTTCAGAACATGTTTTGTTATATTATACCTGTGTTCATAATGTTTGCCAGTACATTCAAAGTACTCATTGGCTTGTTCCTGGTTATTGTCTTGGCCAGATTTCTTGCATGGAGAGGAGCGTTGCGATGACAGCCCCCGAACCTAAGCAACGGTGATAGCAGCCCCGCGAAGATAGGAGTTAACCTGGTCAGCTGTTCCTATGGTAAATGGAGTCCCATAGACACGGATGTACCACAAACCGCTTCCGCCATCAACCACTAGCAACCTTATGTTGTACTCATAGGCCAGAATGGTCTTGTACTACATATTATGTATTTTTCTTGGAGTTTCTGTATCAAGTTGGTGCCTCATCAGCTAACAGTAATCCTGAGGCTGGTGAGCACAAAGGCCATTTTCTGGGAAATTAATACCCGGAAAACCAGTCGTGATAGACTTGGTATCCGAGCCAGGCTAACCATTGGCTAAGCCTATTTTAGCCAGGTCGAAAACCTAGGTTGACCAAACCACCAGACCTTAACCTAACCCCAGCCAAGGCTTCTCGTGCAAGATAGCCACACAGTGACCCCGACACCTTTGGCAGTCGGTGCCCAACCTATCAGCCTAGCCTGTCGATCACGCGCCAGTGACCGACCCCTAAATTGTCCAATTCGCAAGCGTGCGAAGGAAGACTCCATCCCCTTTTCCTATAAAAAGGACACGCTAGCCTCAACCCAACACAGCACAGCCTCTTTCCAAACCAAGCCATAATGCCTGGCCCCGTCGTGCACAATGAGACCACAACAAACAACCTTGGAGGTTTTGTGACCGTGCTCGCAAACCTCACCCGCCGTGCCTTTGCATTAGAAGAGCCTCCAGAATATGTTGTGTACCAAGGACCCATGGGCTGTGAAAGCCGTCAATTTTGGGCCACTGTGCACATCTATGGTAGGGGACTATCGCCCGAACGCCCCTACCGGTTCACCGGAAGGACAACTTCCTTTGAGCCACAAGCCATCCAACTAGCTGCTCGAGAGGCTATAGTTCAACTCCGACACTTGTCGCCCAGAGTTAACTGTCGCTCATTCTACTACTACCCCAGCCGTGACGGGTATGGCAGACCACCCCAGGTTGCCAACTGAGATCACGAGACAGATCCTGCATTATTGCATCTGGTGCGCTATGTAAGTGCACTAGAGAAACTGTTCGATCAGATCACTCTGCATCTGATCGCAACTCGAGGAGAGCTGGTTCGCCGAGCCCCGGCTAGAGAAGAGGATGAGCCCAACGCCGACAATCCAGTCGTGCTGTTTGGACAACCGATCGAGTCCCTGAGGTCTGCCCCATCCATCAACCAAGGTGCTTTGATGACCCCAGAAGTGCTTCGTCGCCTTTTGGGAACACGCTCCAACGGGATTGTGGCCAACGATCCCCGCGATGGTCATCATCGCTACCCCGGCCCTGCAGCCCCTCAACCCCCTCAAGCTAATCCCGACAGTGAGACCTGAGGAGAATCCTCTACTTCCACAAGGCACACCCGCTTGGATATAAACGAGGTAGACTAAGTCACTCGAGTAGTACCGAGTCTCAGTACGCCCACGGCCTGTAATTATGTAGCCTTGCATCGTCTTGAATAAACGCATCCTGCTTGTGTGCCTCTGTTTTGAATAGTAGCCTTGCATAAATATGTTAGGTTGCAGTTGCATTTTTACCCCGGGCACAACTACCAAAAACCACCCCGACGACATCCACAGTAATGCATCGCTTTTGTGAGATATGTGTATCTGTAGCATTGACCCCGACCCTGTAGAGTAGAACCGACAGACTAAGTTACTCTTCACCACGGTGAAAGACCCCGCCCGGATGCTATATAAAAGGCCACCTCATGACCTTGCCAAGCATCCCTCATCTTGTGCACAACTCTTCACAACCATTTCTTTACCATGCCGAGCCCCAGCATTTATCTGAGGACTCCAGACGCAACCCCAGGTAGCTTCGTTAAAATTTTGTGGGACTTTACCTGCAGTACCATGAGTCCCGCCCATCCACCCCAGTACGAGCTGCTCAAATCGAGGATCACCCCATCCACCTTGAAATATTGGGCAGTGGTGCACATCCCTTCCGCAAACCCAAACCAAGACCCAATGGAAGTCTCTTTCGTGGGGAAATCTATGCCAACCCCACATATGGCTATGGAAGCTGCTGCGTACGAAGCGCTTGCTCGCCTTCGATTCGTGGTACCCTATGCCAGCGATCGGGGGTATTATTACTTCCCGAGTTGCGCAGCACCCAGAGAAGTGACATCTTTTCCCGGTGGACGAATTGAGAGAGACCCAGTGTTGGCAAACATTGCCCAGTATGTCATCGCCGAAGAGCGTTTGACCCAGCGAATAATGGGTTATCTCGAGAGTCTCGCTGATTTGAATCCTCAGATCACCATCGGCAGACTACTGAGGCCCGACCAGGAGAAACGCATTCATCGACTGGTCAATCCACTTCCCCCGATAGAAGAGGAGTGCGTCCCAGTACCAGAGACGTTTTCTCGGGACCCCGTCCAGTTACCGTTTTCATTATAGACGTCACTGCTGTGTTTATTATTGCAACATTTAGTTATGTGTTGTAACTTATGCGTGGTACCCTGAGTTTGTGCGACGAGTCAATTATTTGGTTTCTACTAATGTCAGTAGTTTTTGTTGTGGTTTAATTTTTTCTAAATTAATTGATTTCTCTCGCGAAAAATCCTGGAGTAAGATTTATTTTCCCTGAGTTGCTGCATCGTATGTCTTCTCACGACATGGGATTTTTATTCACGCAGCACCACGACAGCAGACTCACAACCACAATCACTCGACCACACACACATTTTTGCACCTAACTGATCGCCTCACTAACACCACAGTCTCTGAAGAAGGGATTTGTGGGAAATTATTCGGGTACAAGTTACCTCCAGCACTCTAATAACAGTTAGGACCCGACACCACACCTAATCATCGTGATCACCGCCACCGCGGAGAGCCAACACTCGAGCGGCCGCATCACGACGATCATCGAGGATCATCACGGACAGGAGCACGGAAAACCCCAGCAATGCCGCCAACCCTCCGCACATCATGATCGCGTACCAGTCCGGCATCACGTCCGCCATTAGAGCCTCGTCCCGAGCTCCTGCAGACAGAAATGAAGGAGAAGGGAGGAGAAGGAGAAGCGAGGTCAGGTGGAGGAAGAAGAAGGAGCACCGCGGTCGTTTTATAGCTCGAAATCTGTGTACGATGGGCGAAATCCACCAGCGCCGCTCGTCGCTCGAACGCCGGTGTTCGGAGGCGAATCCGCGAGTAGTGCAGACAGCGCACTGGCCCGCGAGGTGAGTGCATGCTGTCCCGGCAGCTAGCACGCCGCGCACTACCGCAGGTACGGCCTAGATGCCCTACACGCTAGACATCGCCGGTGGAGAAAGCGCGGGAAAGCGCACGGGAGAGAGGAAGAAGAGAGAGCCAGAGGAAGAAGAAGAGACTGACAGTGGGCCCCGGGTCCACCTGTCAGCCAAAGGGAGCACTGTGCTCTCGGTTACGACCAGCGTATTTTAGAATTTAGAATTTAGTTTACTGCGTCCGACGTAGAAATCGCTCGTTTTTCCCCCAAAACTGTGGATTTCTCCACGCAGCGCCAGTATCCCACACTGTAGTTTTACTCCACTTATTGCCCTCTCACTGTAGCCGCATCTTACCGCTTAAGTGAAGTGATTATTTTTTTGTGGTAAAAATAGTGTTTTCAAAAAAACAAGCCTTAGCAAATCTCGAGGACGAGATTTTTCTTAAGGCGGGTAGTGTTGTGACACCCCAAAAAATTTAACCTTGTTTTATTAATTAAAATTTTGCCAGGAAACTTAAACTTTTTTTTCTGGATTTTCTTTTGATTTCAGAACCTTTCTGTTCTTTTTTTATGGAGTTTTTACCCCAAGTGAAAACTTTCCAATTTTATTATTGGACTTGTTTACCCTCTCAAGGAAAACACTTCTATTATCAGTGGATTTATTTGCATAAAATTTTTCTCTCTGACCTTTATTCCTTAAAATGGTTTTTCATTAGTTTTGAAGCCCTTTTAGAACTGCAACCATTTGATAAATGCATTTAAAATTTTCACCACAAATTGGGGATATAATGTGATGTTTTTAAATCTCTTTTATGCAAAAATATATTTCATTCTTTGGATATTTTGAGCTCTACATCTAATTTTCAAATCTGGTCAAGTGGGCAATTTTGCACTACAACCTATTCAAATATTTCTTTAAAACTTCCACCAAAATTATGGAATGTTAATAGGAGTATATTATTCAACTTTATGCAATAACCCAGTTATGTCCTTTGAAAAATTTGAGTGAATCAACCTCTTTTTCATTCTGGCCCAGTTGGTTGTTTTCTACTGCATCCCTAATAATTTTGCTCTAGTGACCATGAGCTTTCTCCTGCGTGTAGTACACCTTACCAAACCCTTAAATCCAGGAGGTTGGACTCATTGGAGCATTTTTGGTACATGATATTATGCCCTTTCCCTTCTGTCCAGAACTGGAGTTTTGCAAAACTTACACTAACAAGTTTCTAGATTTGGCCAACTAACCTTGCCATCCTCACCTGCATCTAAGGAGACCCTGATTTGGAGATTTTGGCCCCTCCAAGAGTTTCCTAGATGCTCTTGGCATTTTGTCAAACACCCTGAGTGCATGGACAGTTTTGGCATGATTTTAGTTTTGCACTGTGATCTTGCCCCTCTTGACATACTGGCATGTCCAATAAGCTCCTAAATGCCTCTAACCTATACCTGCTAATCCCCAGCCCCACTCATGCCACCTAGCCTGCCTGGGCATTTCGCCGAACACTTGGCATGCACGCTCTGGGTGCGGCCAGAGCGCGCGTTTTGCACGTGCGGACACCCGAGTGGTCGCGTCCCGCTGCCGCCTCCCCCGCGCCCGTTCTGGCCCCTCCCTTCTCCCAGCCGTCGCGCCTCCACTCCTCCCTCACCGCAGAGTCGCCTGGACCCCCCCTGACGCTCCACAGCGTCGCCATCGCTAGTCGCCGACGGCCGCAGCAGGCCACTGCCGTGGACGGCGCCGCCCGAGCCACACCCGCACGCCAGCTCGCCATCTTGAGCAGTAGGGAGCTAGTCAGGATGCGCCGGCCAGCTCCACGTCGCCCTGCTAGCTACAGCGAGGCGGTTCACCGGCATTCTTATCCACCGCCGCGGAACCGACCTCATGGCGCTATAAAAGGAGGCCCCCGAGCTCATCCGAGCACTCAGGCAATCTCAGGCCACCCCAAGAGCACCCCCACAGCCAGCCATCGTCGGTTGGAAGCCGTCTTCCCCGATTCTGGCCGGTTCGGCCGCCGCCACGCCCCAGCGCCATGCATCGCAATCAGGGCCCCCCTGTACGTCCAATGCCTCCATCCTCCTCCCCTCAACCCCGCGGATCTGCCCAGCCTTTCAAACACGGTCGGGAGCCACCATAGCCCGAACCCCCGAACCTCCCAAAGCCGCCGTCCGCCGCAAAGCTCGCCGCCGGCGACTCCCTTCATCCCCGCAACCCTCTCGACCACCGGGAGGACCGCCCTGGAGTGGCGGATCCATTCCCATGCTCAGATCCCCGGGGGATCCTCCGTTCGCCGGCGAGCCTCGTCGGAGCTCCGCCTCTGTTCGGTCGGAGGAGACGGCGCACGCGTGGACTAGTCAAACCTGACCAGTGGGCCCGCGGGACCCACTGTCAGTGACCCACGCGTGGTTCACGCTGGATAAGTGGAGACGTAAACTCGGAATACGCCTTCGACGTGGTCAGTTTTCGAAACATTTTTCCTTTTTTTGTTTTATTTTAAACACAAATTTTGACCAAAACTTTGACTGACCATAACTTTTTAAATATAACTCCAAATAAGTTGATTCTTTTTCCTACCTCTCTCAAATATTGTCTAGTTTATTTTCAGATTTATTTGAAAAAATTCAGACAACTTTTTGGTACTATTTTTGAAACTATGTATTGATTCAAAATATTTTAAATAGGATTTTTGCAGAGAGGAGAAATCTTTCAAAAGTTTTGGAGTGCACCCTGCCTTCCCCACAACTTGAAGGCAAGCATTCTGAACTCGGGCATAATTTTGTGTGTGTTGTCTGACACGGTTACAATACCACCTCGACACGGTGTGTTCGTTATTTTATGTGATGATATGTCAAACTCATGAGTGCATATTAATGATCTCATGCATATTGGAGATTTCCTTGCTGTTGGAAATGGTCATGCTTGTGACAGTAATCATCCTCGTATGCTTTTCGTGCCTGCCGAAAGGAAGCCGGGAAAGTTTCTGTCTTGGGTAGACCTGAGCTTGTCCCTAGTTCCTCGTTGAGACGAGTGTGTCCGGTATGGCATGATGGGGTATGATGAGTGGTGGTTCTATCTGTTGGATGAAATATATTCGATATGCTAATCATGCAGGGAATACTTAAACCTCCCGAGTCGGCCATAGATCGAGTCTTGTTCCAGTAACCCCCATACTTGCTTCGTACTACCACTTGTCCCTACAACAAGTAGGGTACGGTTCAGTAAAGCGTCAACCCCTTTCTAGCATACACCGTACAGAGAGGCCATGGTGAAGGATACCGGTTGTAGCTGGTAGGCAGGCCACCTAGTCCAGGGGCATGGGTGTTTCCGGTTGGGACCGAGAGGGGAGGCCACCCCTTAGAGCGCGCGATATAAATTTGATCCCATGCTACGCGAGGTTGTAGCCTCCCCACTTAGAGTTTTGCTTGACAGGTGTCGTGGGTGATTCCAGACACCGGTAAGTTAAGCTGGTGTGTGCAGGTCAGGTGTGTTTTCAACTGAAAGATCGTAGACGGAATTAGTCCCGATGGACTAAAGGAATCCGTTACTCGTGGGTAAAGAGTACACCCTCTGCAGAGATTAAATCTATTCGAATAGCCGTGTCCACGGTTAAGGACTACAGTCTTGGATGGGTCAAGTGTCGGTCTTCAGAGGAGGAACTACTAAACAAGAATATGGATCATGACGTGTGACTTATGATGATTATGATTTATATTATTATGGACTAACCCCTTTATATTATTTGACGTAATGGGTATCCCTGGGACGGTACTACCTCCTGGATATTCACTTTGATTGTATTTACTTTATAGGCCCTTTATGTGGTGTCGCTCAGACGCTCGACTGTGGCATGCTATTATTTATTTACTTTATAAGCCCTTTATGTGGTGTCGCTCAGACGCCCGACTGTGGCATGCTCTTATTTATTTACTTTATAGCCCTTTATGTGGTGTCGCTCAGACGCCCGACTGTGGCATGCTGTTATTTATTTACTTTATAAGCCCTTTATGTGATGTCGCTCAGACGCCCGACTGTGGCATGCTGTTATTTATTTACTTTATAAGCCCTTCATGTGGTGTCGCTAAGACGCCCGACTGTGGCATGCTGTTATTTATTTACTTTATAAGCCCTTTATGTGGTGTCGCCCAGACGCCCGACTGAGGCATGCTCGTTATTTATTATCCTTTCGAGGCGTCGCTTCAAACACCCGATTGGTGCATTTTATTACTACTCTGTTACTACATAACCATGTTGCATATAAATAACCCGCTTGCGTGCATCAGAGATTTTTATTTTATGACTGACGTTGTGATCATAGAATATTTCAGAACATGTTTTGTTATATTATACCTGTGTTCATAATGTTTGCGAGTACATTCAAAGTACTCACTGGCTTGTCCCTAGCTATTGTCTTGGCCAGATTTCTTGCATGGAGAGGAGCGTTGCGATGACAGCCCCGGAACCTAAGCAACGGTGATAGCAGCCCCGCGAAGATAGGAGTTAACCTGGTGTAACACCCCGGATGTAACTTTCCATCTTTGTACCTCCAACTCTTGCCATTTTCGGCTATGTGATATGATATTCCCTCCGTGGTTGGGTTTTGTCTTTTGTTTTGCATTTTATTCATGTCATGCATATCATATCATGTCATCATGTGCATCTCATTTGCATACGTGTTCGTCTCATGCAGGCGGCGGCCCTCCCTCGCTCCGGCAGCCGCCCCGAGCTCCTCCTCCGGCCCTTCCTGAGCTCCGGCCGCCGTCTCCGTCCTCTCCGGCCACTTCTCCGGCGATCTCCAGATCTGAGAAGGTTGACCTCTCCTCCCCCGAATTCCACTAAGTTTTATCTGTAAGTAATTTTTGTCGCATGTTCATCGCCCCACAACTTTGCACCCGTGGCTCCGTTTTGGGCGTGTAGCATACCGAATTGTTCGTCTCGAAGAGTACAACATTTCATCTCATTGCATCATTTTCATTTGACCTCATCTTGATGCCCAAAATGATGTTGGAAGAGTGCTTCATAATGTTAGTTTCAGATTCTTATCAGAACATGCACTTTTGTCATTTTTGCCATGATTGATGTGTGCATCCTATGTACTTGATCCCTACATGTGTTTCGAACTATGCTATGTCTTCTTTAAAGAGGTGCTTACCATGTATTTTTGTGATCAATGTGGTGACTAGCACAAGAATGCAAACTAGGCTTCGTGATATTGCTGATTCTAGTCCCTGTTCTGCTATTATTTTGATGCCATGTAAACATGATGCTACAGAGAGATCCATGCATATTTTGAGATACTTCAGTAAGGGTGTTTTGAATATATGGTATGCTCTATCCATCCATGGTCCTGGTTGCAATTATGTAGTAGTCTAGCATGTCATTTTAGTGCTCTACTTTTGCTTCAAAATGTTTCCTGGCAGATTGTTTACATGTTATTCAATTTTGCCGAGGTTGTTGTAGTTGATCCGGGTATGCTATGGTGTTGTTCTTGCCATGTATAGCTTCTATGTCATGTCTTCTTGATGGATGTATGCTTGGTTTATCATGAAATGCTCTGTAGTGAGTGCATCGAGCTCGCGAACGTGCCTTCGTAATTATGTCAATGCCATGCTTTGTTTGCTGAATCTGTTAACAAAACTTGCTATGTTCACATGGGTGCCATCATATCTTCTGGTCCTTTTTGGCTTATGGTCAGTAAGGGACATTTCATCTATGCTTTGAGTAGATTCATGCCATGCCTTGTTTCGCTATTATAGGTTCCTGTAGCATGTTGGTAACTTGCTCTGAACATTGCTTCGTGATGCTATTTATGCCATGTCCAACCTGATATTTTTTGCACTTTCACTATGCTTGTTTGAACCTGTTATGATGTGATTTAGCCATAGCTCAGTGTTCCTCTTTTGTTAAGCATCTCCTGTAGATCACTGCCATATGCTTTGTTTTTATGTTGGGGTGCTGTAGCATAGTTTCTTGTTGCATGCTAAGTAGCATCGTGCTGTTAATCGCAGCTTTGTGCCATTCTTGTTTTGCTTGCGATTTGCAAACCGTGCATCCGTTCCCGGTGATCTTTATATCGATTTCAACCGAAATCACCTCATCTTTCCAGCGGCATACTTGGTTTGCCAAGTTGATGCCTTGTTCATCCTTTTTCTTCCCGAAGCACGCATATGCATTGCATATCACATCTCGCATATCTTGACATGTATTGCATCATGTTGCTTGTGCGTTGCACCGTGATTTATTGTGGTTCCTTTGCTTGTGTTATTGCTTTGGGTAGAGACGGGAGACAAGTACGTGCACGAGGAACCTGTTGAGTACGCTAACGAGGATCAAGCCTTCGACAACTCTGAGAACCTTGCAGGCAAGATGACCATACCTTCGATATCACTTCTATCTTTGCTTGCTAGTACTCGCTCTATCGCTATGTTAGCTCTACCTGCCATTGTTTACCATGCCTCCCTATTGCCATGTCAAACCTCTAACCATCCTGTCCTAGCAAACCGTTGTTTGGCTATGTCACCGCTTTTGCTCAGCCCCTCTTATAGCGTTGTTAGTTGCAGGTGAAGATGAAGTTTGTTCCTGGTCGGAACATGGATTTTTTTTGGGATATCACAATATCTCCTGTTTAAATTAATGCACCTTATATATTTGGTAAAGGGTAGAAGGCTCATCCTTATGCCTGGTGACTTGTTCCACTCTTGCCGCCCTAGTTTCCGTCATACCGGTGTTATGTTCCTTGATTTTGCGTTCCTTACACGGTTGGGTGATTTATGGGACCCCCTTAACAGTTCGCTTTGAATAAAACTCCTCCAGCAAGGCCCAACCTTGGTTTTACCATTTGCCACCTAAGACCTTTTCCCTTGGGTTTTCGCGAGCCCAAGGGTCATCTTTATTTTAACCCCCCCGGGCCAGTGGTCCTTCGAGTGTTGGTCCAACCTGTCAGCCGCCGGTGGTCACCAGGGGCAACTCTGGGCTGGCCTATCGGAAGTTTAGACAATCCGATGTGCCCTAAGAACGAGATATGCGCAGCTCCTATCGGGATTTGTCGGCACATTCGGGTGGCTTTGCTGGTCTTGTTTTACCATTGTCGAAATGTTTTGCGAACCGGGATTCTGAGGCTGATCGGGTCTTCCCGGGAGAAGGTATATCCTTCATTGACCGTGAGAGCTTGTGATGGGCTACGTTGGGACAACCCTGTAGGGTATATTATCTTTCGAAAGCCGTGTCCGCGGTTATGAGGCAGATGGGAATTTGTTAATGTCCGGTTGTAGATAACTTGACACTTGACCTCTTTAAAATGCATCAACTGTGTGTGTAGCCGTGATGGTCTCTTCTCGGCGGAGTCCGGGAAGTGAACACGGTTTGAGTTATGTTTGACGTAAGTAGTTTCAGGATCACTTCTTGATCGCTTCTAGCTTCTCGACCGATGTGTTCCTTCTCTTCTCGCTCTCACTTGCGTATGTTAGCCACCATATATGCTTAGTGCTTGCTGCAGCTCCACCATATTACCGCTTTCCCTACCTATGTGCTTAAATAGTCTTGATCTCGCGGGTGTGAGATTGCTGAGTCCTCGTGACTCACAGATTCTACCAAAACAGATGCAGGTGCCGAGGATACCAGCGTAGATGGCGCAACTGAGCTGAAGTGGGAGTTTGACGAGGCCCTTGGTCGTTACTATGTATCGTTTCCAGATGATCAGTAGTGGAGCCTAGTCGGGACGATCGGGGATCTAGCATTTGGGGTTGTCTTCTTTTCATTTGAATTTGACCGTAGCCGGTCAATGAGTGTATTTTGAATGATGTATGATCTTAATTATGTATTGTGTGAAGTGGCGATTGTAAGCCAACTCTCTTTATCCCTTTCTTGTTCATTACATGGGATTGTGTGAAGATGACCCTTCTTGCGACAAAACCACCACGCGGTTATGCCTCTAAGTCATGCTTCGACACGTGGGAGATATAGCCGCATCGTGGGTGTTACAAGTTGGTAATCAGAGCCATCCCCGACTTAGGAGCCCCCTGCTTGATTGTTTGCTGGCGATGTTGAGTCTAGAACAAAAATGTTTTGAGTCTTAGGATTATATATATCGGAGAGTAGGATTCTTTTTACTCCTCAGTCCCTTCGTCGCTCTGGTGAGGTCTCCTGACGTAGATGTTTTGTCTGTCCTCTTCTCAAATTTCACTAAAAAAAATTTTAGGATCACGCGGGTATCTTGGAATCATTTCGATGGTTTTGTGACGAGAACATTGTTCTTGGTGCCTCCTATCTATTATGTGGCTTTGACCCGGGGAGTTGAGCTCTGAGGTGTTGTCGTCACAATTTTATCGTTGCAGTTCTGGAATACCTGAGTTTTGCCGACATCGAAAATCTCTTTTATGCAGTTGTTGGTGAGATAACCTCGATGCCACCCAGTACTGGGGCAGGAGTTCGGGAGTATTGCCATAACTCGTATAACGGATGCTTTTCGAAGGTTGAGGTACACGATTTCCGAAGGTTTCTTGGTTATGTGTTGACGGATGGATACAGCTGGATGTAGGGATTGTTAGTTTGGGTGAGATATATTGCTTCCCCTGTATCCCCAACACCTGATTGCATAACCAGAAAGTTTCGGGAGTTTATAGGTGGGATTCAAGTAGCTCTAGCATTTCTTCCAGCAGATATTTGGTCTGTGATTGGGTAATCCTTACCACTTATTTGTTCCAGTTGTACCTTGTTTATTTCATTCATCAATCTCTTATCAAGTGGCTTCTCACCTTATTGGACGTGTGATGTTTGCTTTGGAATTCATTCGTTCATCCTTGTTCGAATGTTTATTGTGAAGACTATATGTTGCAATTTCTATCCGTTAATTTAACTTGTCTATCTGTCTATCAAGATGCTAACGGATGTCACCCTCTTCAGGATGGCTCCGCCAACGCGTCAGAATCCGGAACGCAATGATGGGAGTCAGGTGAACCCTCCACCTCCACTTCCGCCTCCGGAGGCATGGCAAGCTTTAATGGCAGCCTCAAACGCCCATGCCCAGATGATGATCCAGCTCTTGCAAGAGCGCAACCAAGGCCAAGGCAACCAAGGGAATCAAGGTCAAGGGCAATTCAATCATCAACCTCTATTTCCTACCCTCAACCAATTCCTTGCAAATTAGCCGAAGTCTTTCAGCTACTGTGTCGAGGCCACAGACGCCGATGATTGGCTCGTGGATATAAACAAGCATTTTGAATGCAGCAATGTCAGGCCTGAGGACTATGTCAAGTTCGCTTATTTTCAGCTCAAGGATCAGGCAGCTGATTGGTTCCAGCAATACAAGGATTCCAGAGGTGGTCGAGTGATTACTTGGACTGATTTCTGTCGGAACTTTAAAGCTCACCATATTCCTACCAGTGTTGTTGATAGCAAGCGTGAGGAGTTCTGCAATCTCAAGCAAGGCAACATGTCAGTGTATGAATACAACAAGCAGTTTCAGAAACTTCCTCGCTTCGCTAAGCAAGATGTTCCTGATGAAAAGAGTATGATCTATCAATTCAGAGGTGGCTTTAGAGAGGATCTGCAGTTAGCTCTCGTTCTTGTTGAGCCTACTCAGTTTGATCAATTCTACAATATGGCACTCAAACAAGAAGGTGCTTAGCTCAAGTGTGAGGCTTCTAAGAAGAGAATCAGGGATGCAGTGCAATCTTCTTCTTCCTCACAAGTGGCAGCTAAGCAGCAGAAGTTCTACCTTCCTCCTCCTCCGTTTCATCAGCCTTACCAGCAGAAGAACTCAGGTGGTCGTGGATCTTCCCACCCACCCAACCCAGGCCATCAGAACAAGTCTCAGCCTCAAGCTCCAAGGTCAAATGCTCCTTATCATCGTCCGCTCTCAGAAGTGACTTGCAACAAGTGCCAGCAGAAAGGTCACTACGCAAACAAATGCTTCAATCAAAGGCGCCTTCCTCCTCCTCCTCCTGTGAGATCTTCAAGCAATGCTGTGGTCAAGCATAATTCCAAGTTTGCGAAGGTCAACATGATGAATGCAGCTCAGGCAGAGGATTCTTCTGATGTGATAATCGGTAATCTTCCAGTTAATGATATTCCTGCAAAAGTTCTTTTTGACACTGGTGCATCGCTTAGTTTCATCTCAAGACCATTTGCATCTAAGCATGAGTTGTCTTTCCAAGAATTGCCTAGACCATTAGCAGTTGTCTCTCCGGGTAAATGCATGAACGCAAGCTCCATGGTTCCAGATGTTTCTATCAAGATGGGCGACTATAAATTTCGGCCTTCTCCAATTGTTCTTGGCGATTCTGATATTGATCTAATTCTTGGGATGGACTGGCTTTCTAAGCACAAGGCTCAGCTTGATTGTGCTGCCAGGCAAATTCAATTGACACACCCTTTTGAGGATGTTATCATCTATGCCGCTCGTGATGAAACCATTCAGTTCTTTTCTCTCAATGAGAAGGGCGAGTTGGATGCTATTTCTCAAATTCTAGTCGTTTATGAGTACCAAGATGTCTTTCCAGAAGAGCTTCCGGGTATGCCTCCTCATCGGCCAGTCGAGTTCGTTATTGATCTTGAGCCGGGAACAGAACCCGTTTGCAAGTGTCCTTACAAGCTTGGACCCAAGGAGCTGAAGGAATTGAAGAAGCAGCTCGATGAACAAGAGCGTCTGGGTTTGATCAGACCGAGTTCATCCCCATGGGGTTGTGGAGTTCTTTTTGTCCAGAAGAAGGATGGCACGGACCGACTTTGCGTCGATTACCGTCCATTGAACAAGAAGACAATCAAGAACAAGTATCCACTTCCCAACATCAATGAGCTTTTCGAGCAACTCAAAGGTGCTAAAGTATTCTCCAAGCTTGACCTTCGTATGGGTTATCATCAGATTCGCATTCGTGAACAAGATATTCCCAAGACAGCATTGAGAACAAGCTATGGTTCTTATGAATATACTATCATGTCTTTCAGCCTTGTCAATGCTCCTCCAACGTTCTCTCGCATGATGAACTTTATCTTCAACCCCTACACCAATGAATTTGTTCTGGTGTATCTCGATGATATCTTGGTTTTCTCCAAGAATAAGCAGGATCATGCCAAACATTTGCGATTGGTGCTCGACAAGCTCAGAGAGTGTCAATTCTATGCAAAGTTTTCCAAATGTGAGTTCTGGCTTGATGAAGTTCTTTACCTTGGTCATATCATCTCTGCCAAGGGCATTGCTATTAATCCCGCGAAGGTGTCTGCTGTTCTGAATTGGGAACCTCCTCAGAATGTCAAACAGCGCCGCAGTTTTCTTGGTCTTGCAAGCTATTGCCGAAGATTCGTTGAGAACTTCTCTAAGATTGCAAAGCCTCTTTCCAACCTCCTGCAGAAGCATGTCAAGTATGTCTGGACGCCTGAGTGTGGCGTCGCTTTTAACACCCTCAAAGAGAAGCTAGTCACAGCTCCTGTTTTGACTCCTCCTGATGAATCCAAGCCATTCGAAGTTTTCTGTGATGCTTCCCTTCAAGGTCTCTGTGCTGTGTTGATGCAAGAGAAAAAAGTTGTGGCCTATACCTCTCGTCAGTTGAAGCCCAACGAAAGAACTACCCCACTCACGATCTTGAGTTAGCGGTAGTTGTCCATGCATTGATAACATGGAGACATCTCTTATTGGGAAGGCAAGTGGACATTTTCACCGATCACAAGAGCCTCAAGTATATCTTCACTCAACCCAACCTTAACCTCAGGCAAACTCGATGGGTCGAAATGATTCAAGAGTACAATCCGAGTATTGAATATACTCCTGGCAAGGCGAATGTGATTGCAGATGCTCTAAGCAGAAAGGCTTATTGCAACAGTCTAATTCTCAAGCCATTTCGACCGGATCTTTGTGAAGCTTTCCGCAAGCTGAATCTTCAAGTTGTTCCTCAAGGCTTTCTTGCCAACCTCATAGTCTCTCCTACTTTGGAAGATCAAATTCGTGAGGCACAACTCCTGGATAACATGGTGAAGAAGGTGAAACGTGGTATTGACAAGGGCATTCCCAAATACAAGTGCTATCGCTTGGATGACAAAGATACTCTTTTCTTCGAGGATCGAATTGTGGTTCCTAAAGGTGATCTGAGAAAAGTCATCATGAACGAGGCACACAATTCCCTCCTATACATTCATCCTGGAAGTACAAAGGTGTACCATGACCTCAAGCAGTCGTATTGGTGGACTCGAATGAAGCGAGAGATTGCTCAATTCATGAATGAATGTGATGTTTGCAGAAGGGTGAAAGCAGAACACCAAAGACCAGCTGGTCTCCTCCAACCTCTTGCTATTCCGGAATGGAAGTTTGACCATATCGAGATGGACTTCGTGACTGGTTTTCCTAAGTCCAAGCGTGGAAATGATGCTATCTTCGTTGTCATTGACAATCTTACCAAAGTGGCTCATTTTCTTCCTATCAAAGAATCTATCACAGCAGCTCAGCTGGCAGAGCTATACACCTCCAGAATGGTGCTTATCTTCTCGCTCTCACTTGCGTATGTTAGCCACCATATATGGTTAGTGCTTGCTGCAGCTCCACCATATTACCCCTTTCCCTACCTATGAGCTTAAATAGTGTTGACCTCGCGGGTGTGAGATTGCTGAGTCCTCGTGACTCACAGATTCTACCAAAACATATGCAGGTGCCGAGGATACCAGCGTAGATGGCGCAACTGAGCTGAAGTGGGAGTTTGACGAGGCCCTTGGTCGTTACTATGTATCGTTTCCAGATGATCAGTAGTGGAGCCCAGTCGGGACGATCGGGGATCTAGCATTTGGGGTTGTCTTCTTTTCATTTGAATTTGACCGTAGCCGGTCTATGAGTGTATTTTGAATGATGTATGATCTTAATTATATATTGTGTGAAGTGGCGATTGTAAGCCAACTCTCTTTATCCCTTTCTTGTTCATTACATGGGATTGTGTGAAGATGACCCTTCTTGCGACAAAACCACCATGTGGTTATGCCTCTAAGTCGTTCTTCGACACGTGGGAGATATAGCTACATCGTGGGTGTTACACCTGGTCAGCTGTTCCTGTGAGAAATGGAGTCCCATAGACACGGATGTACCACAAACCGCTTCCGCCATCAACCACTAGCAACCTTATGTTGTACTCATAGGCCAGAATGGTCTTGTACTACATATTATGTATTTTTGCTTGGAGTTTCTGTATAAAGTGGTGCCTCATCAGCTAACAGTAATCCTAGGGCTGGTGAGCACAAAGGCCATTTTCTGGGAAATTAATACCCGGAAAACTGGTCGTGACAGGCATTCCGATGTCCAAGCCTAGCGAGAGCAATATGAATTTTCATGGTGTTATTCCTGGAAAGAAAGCCGAATCACTCGGCCAGATCGTCCTTGACGTGGTTTTCGGTGACTCGAAGCATTATCGTAAGCAGAAGTTGACATTTGAAGTCGTGGATTTCCAGAGTGCCTATCATGCCATTTTGGGTAGGCTAGCCTATGCACGTTTTATGGCTCGACCATGTTATGTGTACCTCAAACTAAAGATGCCTGGCCCCAAAGGTGTGATCACAGTTACCGACAATCGGCAGAAGGCTGAGGAATGTTTCCAGAAAGGTCCCAAAATCACCGACGAACAGATGGCAGCAGTCGAATTCCAAGAATATCAGAACAATGCAGATCTAATTGACTTGCTATGAGCCAGGAAGCCTTCCACAGATTCCGCATTCTAGTCGACTGGTGAGATGAAGCTAGTTCGTATTCACCCGACGGATTCCAATGCTGCACCGACTCATATATCAACAACGCTCGACAGCAAATAGGAAGAAGTGTTCGTTCAGTTCCTCTGTGAGAACTGGGACATCTTTGCATGGAAACCTTCTGACATGCCAGGTGTGCCCAGGGGACTGGCCGATCACCGTTTGCGTGTCGACCCCAAAGTAAAGCTCGTCAAAGAGCAGCTTCGGCGGTCCGCCATGCAGAAGAGGAAAGCAATTGGCGAAGAAGTGGCTCGACTGTTGGCAGCAGAGTTCATCCGTGAAATCTACCACTCCGAGTGGTTAGACAATGTAGTCATGGTTCCTAAGAAGGATGATTCACTTCGTATGTGCATTGATTTCAAGCATATCAATTGGTCCTACCCGAAAGATCACTTCCCTCTCCCTCACATCGATCAGATTGTTGACTCGACTGCGGGGTGTGAGCGCTTGTCTTTCTTAGATGCGTATTCCGGATACCATCAGATCCTATTGTATGGTCCCGATGAAATAAAAACAGCCTTCATCACCCCATTCGGGTGCTTTTGCTATGTCACCATGCCTTTCGGTTTGAAAAATGCCGGAGCAACATTCATGAGAATGATTCAGAAGTGCCTGCTCACTCAAATCAGTCGGAATGTGGAAGCGTACATGGATGACATTGTGGTCAAGTCTCACAAAGCTTCCGACCTATTGACTAACCTTGCAGAAACCTTTGCCAACCTGAGGAGGTACGATATCAAGCTTAATCCGTCAAAATGCACGTTCGGGTTCCAGGAGGAAAGTTACTCGGTTTTCTCGTTTCCGAACAAGGGATCGACGCCAATCCAGAGAAAGTTGATACCATCCTCCGAATGAAACGCCCCATGCGAGTGCATGACGTTCAGAAGCTGACTGGTTGTCTGGCCGCCCTGAGTTAATTCATTTCTCGTCTCAGTGAAAAGGCCTTGCCTCTTTACCAACTGATGAAGAAGTCTGATAAGTTGGAGTGGACTGGTGAAGCTGATGCAGCGTTTGCAGAGCTCAAAACCCTGCTTTCCACCCAGCCGGTGCTCGCTGCACCAATCAGCAAAGAGCCTTTACTGCTTTACATTGCAGCCACTAGACAAGTTGTTAGCACAGTACTCACGGTCGAGCGAGAAGAAGAAGAAAGAGCTTACAAGGTTCAACGCCCAGTCTATTATCTCTCTGAGACTCCATCCAAGAAACGATACCCACATTATCAGAAGCTTGTCTATGGAATATAGATGACCATGAAGAAGGTCACGCACTATTTCTCAAACCAGTCCATTACAGTCGTCAGCGACACGCCACTATCTGAAATTCTGAATAACAAAGACGCAACTGTCGAGTGGCAAAATGGGCGATTGAACTCCTTCCATTAGATATCAAGTTGGATGCAAAGAAGGCTATCAAGTCCCAAGGAATTGCAGATTTCCGTGCCAAGTGGATTGAGCAGCAATTGCCGACTCAAGTTCACTCGGAGCATTGGACTATGTTCTTTGATGGCTCCAAGATGCTGAATGGTTCAGGCACTGGAGTAGTTTTGGTATCCCCCCATGGAGACATGCTTAGTTATGTTCTCCAGATTCATTTTGATTCCTCCAATAACGAATCCGAATATGAAGCACTACTATACGGGTTGCGTATGGCCATTTCACTCGGCATCCGCCGCCTTATGATCTACGACGACTCAGATTTGGTGGTTAACCAAGTGATGAAAGAATGGGATGTCAGGAGCCCAGCCATGACTGGTTATTGCAATGCAGTGAGAAAGCTGGAGAAGAGGTTTGAAGGTTTGGAGCTCCACCATATATCCCGACTGAAAAATCAAGCTGCAGATGAGTTGGCCAAGATAGGTTCAAAGAGAGAGGCCATTCCCCGAAACGTGTTTCGGGAACATATTCATTCACCTTCAGTTCAGGAAGATCCTTTCACTGAAGAGTCACCGCAGCCCAAGAGTGCCATAGATCTGACTGAAGTTGAAATCCCAGCCATGGACGACTTAGTCATGGAGGTTTTGGTCATCACTCCCGACTAGACAGTGCCATACATTGCTTACATTCTTAGGAAGGAACTCCCAAAGGATGAAGAAGAGGCTCGACAGATCGACCGACGGTCTAAAGCCTTTACTGTGATAAAAGGACAGTTGTTCAGAGAAAGTGTAACTGGGGTTTGCCAGAAGTGCCTCACGCCAGAAGAAGGCCGAATGATCCTGAATGATATTCACTCGGGGACCTGTGGTCACCATGCGTCCTCTCGGACCATCGTGGCCAAAGCATACCGAGCCAGATTTTATTGGCCACACGCCAACGAGATGGCAAAGGAAATAGTGGACAAGTGTGAAGGTTGTCAGTTTTACTCCAATATGTCCCACAAACCCGCATCAGCTCTGAAGACTATTCCACTCGTCTGGCCTTTTGTTGTTTGGGGATTGGACATGGTTGGACCTCTGAGGACCGACAGGAGAGGATTTACCCATGCGCTGGTAGCAGTCGACAAGTTTACCAAGTGGATCGAAGCCAAGCCCATCAAAAACCTTGAAGCAAGTACTGCTGTGAGCTTCATTAGAGAGTTGATATTAAGATATGGCACACCGCACATCATAATCACTGATAACGGGTCGAACTTCGACTCCGATGAGTTCAGAGCCTTTTGCGCTTCCCAAGGCACGAGGGTCGATTACGCTTCGGTCGCCCACCCTCATTCGAATGGACAGTCTGAGTGAGCAAATGGATTGATTCTCAAAGGACTGAAGCCTCGGTTAATGTGTGACCTCAAGCACGTGGCAGGAGCTTGGGTCGATGAGCTCCCATCAGTGCTTTGGGGGCTGAGGACAACTCCCAATCGGTCGACTGGACGGACTCCATTCTTCTTAGTATACGGAGCCGAAGCCGCTTCGCCGAGCGATTTGCTCCACAACACTCCCCGAGTCGAACTCTTCTCAGAAGAGGAAGCAGAGCAAGCTCGACAAGATGCAGTCGACCTCCTGGAGGAAGAAAGAGAGATGGGCTTGATCCGGTCAACCATTTATCAGCAATACCCGCGTCGATTCCATGCCAGGAACGTAAGGGGTCGTGCATTCCAGGAAGGGGACTTGGTCGTCCGAGTGGATCAGCAGAAGCCACACAAGCTCGCCCTCGCTTGGGAAGGCCCTTTCGTCGTCACCAAGGTGCTCCACAACGGAGCATACCGTCTCTTCAACATCGAGCACAACAAAGATGAACCACGCGCCTGGAATGCGGAACTGCTTCGCTCTTTTTACTCTTAAGTATTTAGACTGATGAGATGTAATAAGAAGTACCTCTTAGTTTGATTATCAAAAGACATCATTTTACAGTCTTCCGAATGATTGTTGTTTATTTCTTTTGTATGTGTTGCCTTAGTTGCGAATCTGTTTCGTCTAAGATGAAGTTAAAAAATCCTACCGAGTGGTGAGTCCGCCTCCCACTCGGGGGCTTAGCTGCAGCCCAGTGCTCGTCTAAGTTTGTAAAATCCTACCGAGTGGTGAGTCCACCTCCCACTCGGAGGCTTAGCTGCAGCACAGTGCTCGCCTAAGTTTGAAAAATCCTATCGAGTGGTGAGTCTGCCTCCCACTCGGGGGCTTAGTTGTAGCCCAGTGCTCGCCTAAGTTTGAAAATTCCTACCGAGTGGTGGGTCTGCCTCTCACTCGGAGGCTTAGCTGCAGTCCAGTACTCGCCTAAGTAATAAAAAGTCCTCCCGAATGGCATCCCCCCGGAGGTTGCACCGTCAAGAAGAAGGACGAGATTGTGGTGAGCAGTGCTCGCCTAAGGTCGAAAAATCCTACCGAGTGGTGAGCGACCCTCCCACTCGGGAGCTTAGCTGCAGCCCAGTGCTCGCCTAAGTTTGAAAAATCCTACCGAGTGGTGAGCGACCCTCCCACTCGGGGCTTAGCTGCAGCCCAGTGCTCGCCTAAGTTTGAAAAATCTTACCGAGTGGTGAGCAATCCTCCTGCTCGGAGGCTTGACTGCAGTCCAACACTCGCCTAGGTTAAGACCATTGCCGAGTGTCTTGCTGATGAGCTGATCAATGCTACTCAAGAACCACCCAATCGGTTGGCAGGAACGTCAAGACCATTGTGGAATGCCTTGCTGATGAGCTGATCAATGCTACTCAAGAACCACCCAATCGGTTGGCAGGAGCATCAAGACCATTGCTGAGTGCCTTGCTGAGGAGCTGATCAATGCTACTCAAGGATCACCCTATCGGTTGACAGAGACGTCAAGACCATTGTTGAGCGCCTTGGTGAGGAGCTGGTCAATGCCACTCGAAGACCGTCCGATCGGTCGACCGGGTATTTTTCTTCAGCACCTGCATCAGACGATGACAAACAGATCCAAGGGAAGAACATATTTCACTCAAAGATAAACCCAGCGTATTCAAAGATAAATCCAGAGTTTCCTAACCACAGAATAAAATTACTCGAGCACCAATCCCGAAGGAGTTTCAATGATTACAAAATCACTCGGCCTCCCGAGGAAAATAAAGGTGGGGCATAAAGTTTTTTTTAATCACTCGGCGGGAGAAGGACTGGACGGTTCGCAGAAGCTGTCGAGGTCAATGCTGTCGGCGATGCGAGTGGCTGCCTCGAGGAAGGTGTCCATGAAGTCCTGGAAAGAATGCTTCTTAGTATTCGCCACCTTGAGGGCCGCCAGCTTCTCGTCTTTAGCCTCCTTGCAATGCACGCGAACAAGAGACAAGGCGACGTCAGCGCCACAGTAGGCAGAAGACTTCTTCCACTCTTGCACTCGGTCAGGAATTTGGTTGAGTCGAGTCATCAGCGACTCAAAACTTTGAGGAAGTTCGGCGTCCACTCGGGCCATCGCAGCCTTTAGCCGAGTCAGATAGTCGATTGCACTGTCCAAGCGTGACTCCAGCCGAAGCAAATTCATCGCAACTTTGTCTTTCATGGGACAGTTGATGGGGTCGAGACAGGTATCGACCCTGCCCAGTTTCAGCTTCGATGTCCTGACTGAGTTTTGTTCCATCATAACAAATAATGAGTCGATAGTATTTCAAATCTCAGTCGAAGATAGTTATCTAACTGGACAGTCATACCTTCCAACTTCAAGACAAGCTTTGCCGCGAGTTGTTCCAAATGGGACTCCAGTTTGCCCTTCTTGGCCCTGAGACCGTCGACTTCAGTGGCTAGGTTCTCCTTGTCCTTCCTCAGTTTTTCGACCTCCCGATTGGCGTCCGAGACAGCAGTCTTCAGCTTCACGTTCTCCTCCTCCAATTTGCCGACTGAAGCTAGCTTCTGATCTGCAAGCTTTGTCTTTTCGCGTGCTTCCTTCTAAGCGGCTGCCAGATCCAGGTCCTTCTGCTCCAAAGCCTCCATCATCCTCTCTAAAGAAACAACACTCTTCAGACGAGACTGAAGTTGGCGGTTTTCACTACGCACATCTGCTTATGTGAAGTCACTCGACTCTAAAAGATTGAATGAAAAGTAGTAGAAAGTCTACTAAACAGACGGTCGAATGATTACCTCCCATGATAGCCGTCTCTTCCTGAGCAGTCTGCAGATTCTTCTTGGCAAGTTCAACGTCAAGTTCGACGCTGATATGTTTCTTGTTTAGCTCTAAAAGACGAGCTCCAAGATTGCAAGACCTCTGCAGTCAGCAAAAGTGACATGTCAGTCGACAGAAATAAACGGCATTGACAGGGAATGGCTACTCTAAGACTACTGTCAAATCAAATATACAGCGAGACACATTCTAAGTCCTCAGTCGACTGCCAGCAGTCGGCCGTGGTCTCGGGGACTACACCAAGTGGGTGCACTCAGCGTGCCCCCACTGGTTCAGATCAATACTCACATAGGGTCTGCCCAGCGTGAGTTCAAAAAAAACAAGAAGAGATAGATACATTCTAAGACCTCAGTCGACTGCCAGCAGTCGATCGTGGTCTCGGGGACTACACCCAGTGGGTGCACTCAGCGTGCCCCCACTGGTTTAGATCAATACTCAGCAGGGTGTGCCCAGCGTGAGTCCAGACAGTTTACTAAGATTCTACTCAAGTCGAGTGGAATGGAAATTTTCAAAGTTATAAGTAAAGAAACACCCCAATGGGTGATCAGATACAAGACAACATTCGAAAGTTCAGTCGGAGCCTTGCTGACCTGAACATTGGCCTGAAGAGCAGTGCTGGCGTTGTAAGCCACTTGGCTAGCCTCGTGCACCACCTTCACCTGCTCCATGACAAGGTTCACCTGGTGCAGAGCTTCCCTAGCGGCACTCGGCGAATCGTCCGGAGTCTGATACGTAGAAAAAAGTGATGGCTGCAAAGCAACCGAGGTAGCCGCTGGGTCGGAGGTGTGGAGCTGCACTAGAGCAACAGGAGTCGGTGCAGATGAGCCCGCCAGACGATCAGTCGTCAGCGGGCTGGCGAACGTGACACTGGTTCGAACAGGCTCTCCGGAGCGTTCGGCCACCGCCTCGAGTGTCGGCGTCGACTGAGGAATCTGAACTTCAAGCCTCCTCCTGCCAGCACTCCCACTCCTCCTATTCCTCTCCTGTAGAGGCACTTCTTCTTCGTCATCAGGGAGTACAACAACTTCTTGCGGAACTGCAGAAAAGGAGAAAATGTCAGAAACTCTATCTATTGACAGTCCACACGGCTCAACGAAGCTTGGCTGATCAGACTTACCGATTCGTGAGGTGGCTTCTTCATCTCCTGGCGCCTTGTCGATGTCCATGTCAGTGGCAACGGATGTGGGACTGGAATGGCACACGAGTTAGTGGGTCAGCACAAGAAAGTCCTCAGTCGACTTACCAAAAACGCAAGCGAAATACTCACCCCGAAGCAACAGGGACGTCCATCTTGATCCGTGGCAGTGTCTTCCGAGCCTTGGGGGGAGCGACCTTAGGCTTCTTGGCCACCTTCTCTGTTGGCTCCGGAGTCGACGTCTGAGTGCGCTTCTGGGTAGTGGCACTCAGAGCCACACTCTTCACACGACCGCCAGATGGCGGTGAGTCGACCTCTTCCTCCTCGTCCGATTCCTCGCTCTCCTCCTCCTCCTATCCTTCCGGGGATTCCCACTCTCCACTCTCCTCCGCACCGCCCTCCTCCTCCTGGTCCTGCACCAAGGCCTGTTCGCCGTTGGGCATTGAGTGCATCTCAGTGAATACCTGCAAAGCAAATCGATCAAAACAAGAGTCAGCCAACATCAAGTACAGTCGGAACGCAAGCGGAAAACAGTCGGAACAGAGAATATACCTTGTCGGGTGGGTTGTCACTTCCGAAATGTGAAACTCGCCTGGATCCTCTAGGGTTATCTTGATTGCCCGTGATACCCTTCAACCACAAGGCCACGGTGTCAAGCGGCACTTCTTCTGGATGGACCCGAGCGGTGTCGTCCGGTCCGGAATACAACCACATCGGGTGATCACGGGCCTGAAGAGGCTGGATACACCGACTGAGGAACACCTCCAGCAAGTCCAAGCCAGTGACACCATCATTGATGAGCTGGACCACTCAGTCTACTAACATCCTCGTCTCCATGATCTCAGCAGCAGTAACTTTCAGTGGAGCAGGAGTCTGGACACGGTCGAATGAAAAAGGAGGAAGACCGGTCGACTGACCTGGAGCCGCAACGTCCTGGCAGTAGCACCAGGAGGATTGCCAACCCCTTACGTATTCTGGAAGGGTCACAGCACGGAAAGCACTCCTATTCCTCTTTTGGATACTTAGGCCCCGGCACATCTGGATAACGTGGGTTTTTGAGTCACTCGACTTCGCCCTTTTTACTGACTGGGAACGAATGGTGAAGATGTGTTTGAAGAGACCCCAGTGCGGTCGACACCCTAAGAAGTTCTCGCACATCGACACAAATGCGGCTAGGTACGTGATGGTGTTGGGGGAAAAGTGGTGGAGCTGTGCCCCAAAGAAATTCAGAAACCCACGAAAGAATGGGTGCGGAGGAAGCGAGAAACCCCGGTCGACATGAGTGGCAAGCAAGACACACTCACCCGGTCGAGGTTGTGGCTCCGTCTCCCCCTTCGGCAGCCTCGCCGCCCCCTTGGCAATCATCCCGGACTCCTCCAGGTCGGCTAGATCCTCCTGCCGGACCGAAGACCGGATCCAATCGCCTTGGATCCAACCCGACGGCAACCCCGAGCACGACGACGATCCACGGCTCGGTTTCTTGCCCTTCGCCGCCCCCGTCGCCTTATTAGCGCGCTCTAGCGCCGCCGTCTTGTCCTTCACCATGGCGAGAAAGCGGCAGTATCGGAGGCGGAGGCACTTGACGCGCCGGAGAAACAGAGAATAAAGAAGAAGAGGCAGGCGTGCACAGTGCAAGCGCCCTGGCCCCTCGCCTTATAAAGGGTCACTTCCGAGTGACTGACGCGTCGGGCCGAGCAATCCCGTCAAATCCTGCTACAGCTGCGCACAACGAACATGGCGAAAAAGGCGGCACGATGATCGAGGCGTCACTGCTTATCCGGGCCCCCTTTTTCGGCGCCCTCCAGCCCGCGCGCTCCCTCGAAATTTCATATCCCGCGGAATCCGGGATTCCCCGCGGGCAATCGCGCCCGAGATCTCACGCCCCAACGCAACACTCGACATATGAGGTCACCAGTTCAATCGACAGCTCTCTGAATGGATCAAGGCAACCGAGTCGACACTGAAGTACCAACGCAGGCGTTCAGTCTAGCAGGAAACACTCGCGAAGGCACAAAGCTCAGGATAGGTCCAACTTTGTCCTACTTTCCTCTCACCCCTTAATCCATTCAGGGGCTACTGACGAGGATACAGACCTGGGGTAGGGTCATATGCTCGACCTATACGTCCTACCCAAGTTCACTACCCTGGAAGACAAAAAGACCAAGAGTCAACAGAAGAGCTCGAGTCAAATACGTCGAGTGCAATCCACTCGACGGTCACATCACTCGACAGTCACTACCTACCATCACTCGACCATATGGAAGGCCACTCGACCATATCGAAGACCGGGAGTCACAAGCGCACGCAACGGCCAGATATTCACTCCTTAGTCTTCATGAGCATTAAGAGTACTTAATGTTAGCGTTACCAGTAACGCCCCTTACTTTATGTACATTAGTTCCCTTGTAATGGAGGCGGGCTGGGGTCCTGGCGCACTCTATATAAGCCACCCCCCTCCTCTGGCACAAGGGTTCGCACCCCCTGTAATTCAACACATATAATCCAATCGACCGCCTCCGGACAGCGAGACGTAGGGCTATTACTTCCTCTGAGAAGGGCCTGAACTCGTAAACCTCGTGTGTACATCTTCGCCATAGCTAAGATCTTGCCTCTCCATACCTACCCCCCTTTCTACTGTCAGCCTTAGGACCACGACAGACGGGGCAGCGACGATGGGGACGGGGACGGGCCGGGCGGGGACGACGGGACAGGGCGGGGTGCGGCAACGGGGCGGGGCGCGGCGATGCGGACGACGGAGACGGGAACGGTCGGGGCGGCGACGGCGACGGGGGCGGCGCCGAGGGGCGGGGACGACCGGGGCGGTGATGCGTCGGGTGCGGAGATGGTGTCGATCGGGGCAGGCGGCGTGTCGTCGACGGAGAGGAAGAAACAGAGGGAAACTGAATTTTTTTTCAAGTGTTGTATATATATAGGATGGAACTTTAGTACCGGTTGGGGCCACCAACTGGTAATAAAGGTCTGTTTTGGCCAGGCCAAGTGGCGAGAAGCGTCCCCCCTTTAGTACCGGGTGGTGGCACCATCCGGTACTAAAGACCCCCCTCTTAGTACCGGTTGCAGCCACCACCCGGTACTAAAGGGGTGCGCTGGCGCAGGTGCGGTGCGGCAAGTTTAGTCCCACCTCGCTAGCCGAGGGGCGTCCGCACTGGTTTATAAGCCCCAGTGCGGTAGCTCTCTCGAGCTCCTCTCCAAAGCAGGCCTACTGGGCCTACCTGTTCTCTGTTGCCCTGTGGGCCTACTGGGCCTTTGCGGGCCAGCATCCTGGCCCAACAAAACATTGTGTTTCTAGTCGTATGTAGGCCGCTCTGGCCCAGTAGGCGGGCTTTTTTATTTTCTTAATATTTTTGCTTTATTTATTTTTGTTTTATTTATTTGTGAGTTGTTTTTTGCTGTATTTAGAGTTTCTTTGTGAATATTTTTGCTTTAGGTACAAAAAATTGCAAACTTTCAGTTAGTGCCGGTAGTTTTCAAATTTGAATAGTTTAAATTTTGAATTATTTGAAATTTGTGTGAATCACTAGTTTGTGAATAACTTAACTTTGAAAATAGATTTTTCAGTGATTCTTTTTTCTTATGTTTATTGTTAGTGTGCTTTATCATTATATTCAATTTGGTAATTCTTATGTTATTTAAAAAATGAAATGCCTTTGTAACAGATGAGTTTTCGTCCGAAACCCTAATACTTCAAAAGAGATTGTCCATTTTGTACATGAAGTGCATCCAGTTTTTTCCGTAACCCTCTCTACTTTTTTGCACATGCTATGTGGGTGAAATTATGATACCATGCCAACTTTCAACTTTTCTGAGGTCATTTGAAATGCTTTTCAATTTCAGGGTCATTTAGCTGAAAAAATCAGTAAATGCATGAAAGAATATGTTTGCACATAAAATTTCTTCGCGTTTCAAATGCCAAAATACATAACTATCCTAACTATTACAGAGATTCTCTCCTGGATGTGAAACACAGAAGAAAGTGATGATAGTGAAGCCGATCACATCCCAGATCTTTGGATGTGAAACTTTTTCTTCGCGTGTGTCCCTTTGCGCCGTAGCCATGGAAAATCTTCATCATTTAACTGGATGCTCGGGTCAATATTCACTGTAAATGGAGCAATTTCATCAAACTTTTCATAATCTTCTAACATGTCTGTCTTGTCATCCACACCCACGATGTTTCTTTTCCCAAAAAGAACTATGTGGCGCTTTTGGCTCGCCGTATGATCCATTCGCTTCCTTATCTTTTCTTTTTCTCGGCCTGGTAGATGATACGTCTCCGTCGTATCTATAATTTTTGATTGTTTCATGCCAATATTCTACAACTTTCATATACTTTTGGCAACTTTTTATACTATGTTTGGGACTATCATACTGATCCAGTGCCCAGTGCCAGTTCCTGTTTGTTGCATGCTTTATGTTTCGCAGAAAACCAATAGCAAACGGAGTCCAAACGGGATAAAAATGGACGGAGAATTATTTTGGAATATTTATGATTTTTGGGAATAAAATCAACGCGAGACGGTGCCCGAGGGGGCCAGGAGATAGGGGGCACGCCCCAGGGAGGCAGGCGCGCCCTGGACTCTCCTGGTCCCCCCGCAAGGCGGTTGACGCTCTTCTTTTGCCACAACAAAGATAATTTTACGAGAAAAATCTGGGCGAAAGATTCACCCCAATCGGAGTTACGGATCTCCAGATATAAACGAAACGGTGAAGGGGTAGAAATAGAGAACGTAGAAACAGAGAGATAGATCCAATCTCGGAGGGGCTCTCGCCCCTCCCAAGCCATGGGAGCCAAGGACCAGAGGGGAAACCCTTCTCCCATCTAGGGAGAAGTTCAAGGAATAAGAAGCAGAAGGGGGGCTCTCTCCCCCATGCTTTCGGTGGCGCCGGAACGCCGCCGGGGGCCATCATCATCACCGCGATCTTCACCAACACCACCGTCATCTTCACCAACATCTCCATCACCTTCCCCCTTCTATATTCAGCGGTCCACTCTCCCGCATCCAGCTGTACCCTCTACTTGAACATGGTGCTTTATGCTTCATATTATTTTCCAATGATGTGTTGCCATCCTATGATGTCTGAGTAGATTTTCGTTGTCCTACCGGTGATTGATGAATTGCTATGATTGGTTTAATTTGCTTGTGATTATGTTGTTGTCCTATTGTGCCCTCCGTGTCGCACAAGCGTGAGGGAGTACCGCTGTAGGGTGTTGCAATATGTTCATTATTCTCTTATAGTGGGTTGCTTGAGTGACAGAAGCATAAACCCGAGTAAGGGGATTGTTGCGTATGGGATAAAAGGGGACTTGATGCTTTAATGCTATGATTGGGTTTTACCTTAACACTACAAGAAACCTGTTAATCCATGACGGATTTCTGATGACATTTTCAGAAACTGTCATGGATGACCTGGTACAACCCCGCAAGCCCGCTGAAAGCCCGCTAAAGCCCGTCTGCCTGTTCCCATATAAAAACCTAACCCTAAATTCTCCTGCTCAGCTCCCCCACTCTGTCCTCCTTGGCCCCCTCACCCGTCTCCCACAGCACGCCGCCACCCACCACTCCTCGCGTCCTTCTCACACCTCGCCGCCGGCCCTCCCCATCCCTTCACTACTAGGCAAAACCTTATACACAGAATCTTAGCAGCAGCGTGGTTTAAAAACAGACGCTACTGCTAATTAGCAGTAGCGAGCTTCAGAAAAGAGCGCTACTAATATCTAAGTAGCAGTAGCGCTCTAGGTGAAATGAGCGCTACTACTATAATTGCCACGGTGTTGCCTCCAGGCTAGATATAGTAGTAGCGCCCTTACAAGGGACGCGCTACTGCTAAAGTACTTAGTAGCAGCATTTTTCCTCAAAACTCGCTACTGCTAAGTATCACCGCAGCTAATTAAGTTTAGTCCCATACTGCTAAGCGAACAAGGTGTTTACCACCTTAAATATGTTAGTTCTCAACCTATCTCGAGTACTTGATCTTCATTGAACTATATGTGTATGATTTGTGGCTGCAATATGAATCCTCGCCTGTACCTATACAGGTACATTGAGGATTCATGTTGACTATTTAGATTCTATACAAAAAGATCAATGATGACCAATGTATATTTTTGATGTTTTTACATTGCTTAGACTTAGAGCGTTTTTTCAGGACAAAACGTTACTGATATTGGGATAAACAAAAGAAATAACTGCTTCCATTAGCAGTAGCATTTTTCGCTAAAACACGCTATAGATAAGTTAGCTATAGCGCGTTTTCCTTATGAGCGCTAGTGCTAGTTCGACTTAACCACCCCCCGGCTCAAAATTTCGCTAAGTCCTCCTTTCACCCCCGGCCTGTTCCCCTACTCCTGTCCCCGCCGCCCGAGCCCGAGCCTGCCCTCACCGCCGCCGCCCGAGCCCGTCCTCAACCTCACCGCCGCCGCCCGCCGCCGCTCTCGACCACGGTGTCGCCGCCCTCGACCTCACCGCCGCCGCCCGAGCCCGCCCA
>NC_041381.1:26409017-26459191 GCF_002162155.2 Triticum dicoccoides | reverse complement strand
GCCCCAACCTCCGTCGCCGTGCACCTCCCCGCCACCGTCTCTCCCTCTGTAAGCCCCCCACCCCTCTCTCTTTGCTTAGTTAATAGATGATTTTAGTAGTAGTCGATGTTAATTTAGGGTTCATAGATAATGATTTTTAGTAGTGGTGGATATTAATTAGTAGTAGTGATGGTAAACTAGTTGTATAATTAGCAGTAGTAGATGTTAATTAGTAGTAGATGTAGTAGTAGATGTTAATTAGTAGTAGTAGATGTACTAGTTTCTTTCTATTTATAGTAAATTTATATTTAGTAAGAACGAGTTGAATTAATAGAACTAGTTTAGTTTTAGTTGAACTAGTTTAGTTTTACTTGAACTAGTTTAGTAAGTAAATTAATAACTAGTTGAACTACTTTATTTTTAGAAAGAACTAGTTTTTTTCTATTTATAGTAAGTTTATATTTAGTAAGAACTAGTTGAATTAATAGAACTAGTTGAACATGTCATATTTGTTGTTATTTTTTAGTTTAAGCAATTATTTCATGTTTTGGTTACACCTCCGAGTGACCTATGTTTTGCCGGAGTGTTGATTAATATTCGTTCTGGCAAATTTCAGGCGCTCGATATGTCCTTTTTTAGCAAAGGTCATGCCGGATTTTTCCGTGAATTCTGGCATGACTTGTGCTAGAATATGTACAAGTTTAATCTTTGAATTATGAACATAGGAAATCTCGTACTCAGACGACGACAGTCTCCCGGGGGAGTGCAGCTGGTGCCACGACGATCGAGGTATGCGCGACAGGTTCGTTGAGCTGGATGAAGATCGGTGCTTCAGCATTAAGCTCGAGGAGACCTTCGATGTTGAAACGGTACGCAACAACGACAAGTGTTTTTTTCGTAATTAAGCATGACTTCAACTATTTCAACGTCTAATTTTCATCTTTTACAAATTCGACTAGCTTATCCCATGCCATGTAAGACGCTATGTCTTGGAGAGGATGGGTTTTGAAGACCATGAAAATTTTGAAACAAAGAAAATACACCTAAGGACCCATCATGATATGGATTTTCAAGTAAATCTCTGCAATGCTCAGAGCGTAACCCATTTTGGTTGCCAAAATTGGGAAGCACTTTGCAAAATGTATGGTTTTTATGAGGGTATGATTGTCACCATGGATCTTGGTGATCCTGACATCGAGCAAGACAATATGGACATGTGGGTCCTTGTTGATACGCTTCCGATTGTACCGCTGTGTGAGGTTCTCAAACATAGTTATTAACTAATTTATATTGTTTATTTCAAATTAGTTGACAACTTATTTCCATTGACAGCTTATTTTGATTCTTCAAAGTTTGGAAGATGGTAGACAAAACCCACTACACCGATGGCTCCGAATTAACTTATAAGGAGAAAAATCATTTGATCGCATTTTGTACTCTTCTTGAGGATTACAATAACTATTATCGAACTCCTCCAAATTATGGTGAATACGTGCCACTAGTGCATGTGTTGAACCACGGTAACTTCTCTGGAGATACTGGTAAGATTTTTTACTATTACGACATCGTGCATCTTTTGCATACTTCTAAAACTAGTACATCATTGCTAACTACGAAGTTATTACTATGTTTTTCAACAGAAACTCCCGATGGATTGTGTGCCTCATCTGATGTATTTGAATGGTCGCGTTACAGTTCTAAACATACTGCCAGGTAAATCTAGGGAGCTCACCTGTGCATATCGGATTTCTAAAACCGGTGAACACATGTTCATCAAACAATGGAAGAAATGTATGGACATTCGCAAGGAGGTTCTTGGAAGTAACATTCAGCGAAAGGCAAGAATTGGAGACGGGCTAATCTCCATTCTCCATAATGGAGAGTAAGGGGCTATCTTGTTTTTTGCTATTTTACCTTAGAAAATGTAGTAGGTCTTAATCGAATGTAGTAGGTCCTATGAGGTACAATATGTTTATTATGTGGTAATGTGTTAGAGTTGATAATGAGGAGTACTTGTGATTACGACTAGTGACCAATTTGCTAAGTTTATCTTGAGGAGGTGTTATATGACAATGATGTATTATGATGATAAGTTGTTAATAATATGATGAAGATGATGATATTATTATTTCATTGGGTGAAAGAACCGCGGATTAGTTTCAAGTGGATGGACATCCACTTGAAACTAATCCACGGTTCTTTCACCCCGTGATGTAATAACTCATTATGATGTAAAAACAATCTCTAAATTCCTGTTGTATGAAAACTTGTGTAAAAGTGTATGAATACAACATGAAATAAAAAGAAATAAAATATTAAAAAATAGTAGTAGCGCGGGCAAGGAGAAGCGCTACTACTAATTACCAGTAGCGCTCTTCTGGAGAAGCACTACTACTAAGTCAATTTAGCAGTAGCGTGGGTCTAGGCACGCTATTGCTAAGCTTTAGATGTAGCGCCTTATCAGTAGCGCTCCTGCCCGCGCTACTGGTAGGCCTAAAACCCGCGCTGCTGCTAGGCTTTTCCCTAGTAGTGCTTTCCCTTGCCTCGTAGCTCCAACAACAACCAGATCCGCCGTAATCTCCACCCATCCATCCTTCTCGCGACACATCTTCGACCCCTTCGTCCTCTAGTCCGACTAGATCTGCTGCTCCTGGTTTCTAGCGCTCGCCCGCGACCCCTAGCGATGGCTAGGGTTTCGGCCGCAGCATCGTGTCCAGCGCTGCGCATCTTCGGCGACTCCTCTCCGCCCACACAACGCGTCTCAGACGGCTCCTCTCCGTCCACATCGTGCCCCCTCACGCCCATCTTGCGGGCTGCATGGTGTTGTCGCTGTCCAACGTCCGGCGGCGGGCGACCAACTACTGGGCTGCCGTCGGCGAGACCTTCTTCTCCACCAAGGTTAGCCCCCCACCTGACCCAGGTCACACTAACCTCATCCCTGATGCCCCCGCCCCCTCTCGTGATTCAGTCTGATCCCCCTCATGCATGTGTGCAGGAAGTGTAGGGCCCAACAGTTCGTGAATCGTTTCTGAGTACTTGGCATTCAAGGAGGAGCTTGTCGATGAGTAGTTAGTTCAGGATGAAATCTTAGCAGCGTAGGTAACTTGTTCATTCTACTTGTACAACCTTCTGAATTCATTCTCTCTATGTGGACACCACTTAAATTTGTGCTTGTGCTTGATTCACCCACTACTCCATATGATGTCTTTGGGTTCAGAGTGTGTTGATGGCTCGTCCAATTGATGAACTATTTTTTAATCGCTGATGTATCTAAGGGAGGAAGACAGGGAGTGATGTAGTTGTGCAACTGCTTGCTTCTGAAACCTTATATTTTGTTTGTGTTTTGTAAGATTGTAGGGTACACCTCAATTGGAAACACATCTGCACTAGAGCAATTTTGTTTCAGAATGCCACATTGGTGGTGATGTATGAATGCAAGTGCGCCAAGTTAAAATCTTATTGATGAGTTTTCTTCCAATCGTTGTATACTACGGTACTTATTTCACTAGAAATGTTAGATTCTTTGGTGCCCCTCGGTTTAGTCAGTCAGTTAATCCCCTTGTTCCCCTTGTTCCTATATAGATAGTACTTAATGATGCAAGCGTATTTGGACAGTTTGCTTCACAATTTTTCCTATCTAGATTGATAACAAAGGTCAACCACTGTCAGGGTCAATTGCAGCCTTCTCTATCTCTAAGAGTGTGTTTTGTGTGCGTGCTGAGAAGGTGGCGGCAGCTGCTACCAAGAGCTCCGGTGCAGCAGCTGGTGTGTTCTGCATGCTTCCTCTCTGAATCTTTGACACTAAATTTTTCTCTTAATTGTTTCTGTATCTTGCACACTGCAGGGTACCAAATAATGATAAAATGCAGGGTACCAAGTAGAGACAAACTGTTGCACTTTGGTATGTGGTCTTCTATTAACATGTTGACATGTTCTGTTTAGAGTTTTCTCCCTAGGCATTTCTTTTTCATTCGTTGTCGTCTCCTGCACCCCGCTGAATATGTATTCCAGAAATAAGTTTACTGAATCTAATAAGAAAATTACATTGTTACATTGTGACAGTCCTACAGTAAGAATATAGAGGTTTGAACCTGTTAATTTGGTACTAAGCAGATGTATTAGTGTGCCAGTTTAGAGCAGTAGTACTATTATTAGTTCTGCACCTACTAGTACTAGTACCAAAGCCACGTGTTAGCTCACTCTCTCTTAACCTGGAGGCACACATCAAGCTAGCACTTGCTTACATAGCAACACCACGCATGTTTTCTTCAACTCCTTTGCACCATGCCTAAGTCTCCCTCCTCAATAGTGCTCCTGACAAGTGATCCCAATCTTTTTCTTAATGTTATTCCTTTTTTTTATTTCGGTCACTTAATACTCTAATTGTCTTATTATGAACTCTTGTTTTTGGGATGCAGGTCTAGGTAGCGCTAGCAGCTGTGCCACCGCATGGCCCACAATAGAGCCTAAGAGGGCGGCCGCGTTGGAGCTGCTCCGCGACACCATGGATTAGTTCTCTACTACCACTCCTATTATTTCCAGTCCCTAACTCAAGTGTTACTGGACTGCACCTATTTAGTTCATCTAGTTCAGAGTTATGGATTTTTCACCGGGGTTTTCAACTGATTTGTTTGTGCCCCACTGATCTTGGTGGTTAAATATATCATCTTATGCACTCGAATCGAAGTAATCCGAGTATGCATGTGGCTAAAATCAATAACCGATACATCCTAACCACTATCTCAATCTCTCTTAACAGAACCATCTTCCACTTCTATAGATCTATTAGTGGCTATGGCTCTTAGTTATTTTCTATGACATTTGAAGTCCAGTTGACAAACCAAGTGTTGTTTACTATTTTCAGTGCCCAGATAAATATTTAGTTTCATGTGTAAACTTGTTGAGACATGAACATCAGAATCTTACGCCAGCCAAACCGACGAGCAGTGGCAATGCGTCATGGATATTGTTTGTTAGTGATACCAGTTTTGGCGGATTTATAGGGCCTGAACTGGTGCTGCTATAGTACATGAATTTTGCTATGTATGTTCTATTACATTATCACTTATAAGTCAACTTGATAAGACTTCCATCTGACACATTTCTGTTTGGATTAATTTGTAGAAATCTCATGTTTATTGTTGTTTTATAATAGATACTTTATTATTCTCGTTTGTAGGCACAGTAAGATTTAAGGATTTTAGAGAATATACAATTGATTTTTGAAATTTCGTCTAATTCTCTTATTTCTACTACTATCTATTCATATCTTCAAATGTCTAATGTTGTTGTAAATATGGTAGGTATGATTGGGTAGCAGGTTACTTGGTGTTGTCCATCACAATCCGCCAGGACATATAGTTGCCATCACGTGGGTCGAGGACTAAACATGAATAACAACCTTAGTAGTTTATATGTTCTGTTGTTGTAAATTGGATTGTACTGGACTACTAGTTCCTAACCTTGTTGTGTGATATATTTTGTCAATATATGTTGTATATTATCATTTTATGGAGGATTTTATAAACTGCTCCGTTATAGATATCTATATATTTTATAAATTGTTCTGTTGTGGATACCTATGGAGGATTTTATATATTGAACGATTTGTGTAATTTATAGCACTTTGGAAATACTGTCTTGGGCCAAAATTGGCAATATTTTGTGTAACCCATTGCGCTGAAAGTGTATTGGTTCAAAATTGGAATGAAAGAAATGGACGAGACTAAATTTAAATTGATCCCAGATTCATGACGTATTTCGTGACGAAAAATACTGTCCACATAGGCAGCCACGTCATTCCACTTTGTCAAATGAAAATCCTATGTGGCATTGGTCCATGACAGCTAGTTCGTCACAAAGGCTCGTGCCTAGTTTGGGCTTGGCCAGGCTTGAAGCAGATCCATGATGGTCAAGATCCGTCATGGAGAGTATGATGTCAAATTATGATGTGATGTACATGACGGATTTCAAAACCATCATGGATGGGCATGCATGACAGTTTTTGGCTGATCCATGATGGTCAAGATCCGTCATATATTAACAGATTTCTTGTAGTGTAATGAATCTTTAGTGGTTGCGGACGCTTGCTAGACTTCTAATCATAAGTGCATATGATCCAAGAAGAGAAAGTATGTTAGCTTATGCCTCTCCCACATAAAACTTGCTATCGGTCTAGTAACGTAGTCAATTGCTTAGGGGCAATTTCACCACTCCTACCACCATTTTTCCACACTCGCTATATTTACTTTATTGCATCTTTATCTAAACAGCCCCTAGTTTATATTTACGTGTCTTTTATTATCTTGCAAACCTATCCTACAACACCTAAAAATTACTTCTAGTTTCATACTTGTTTTAGGTAAAGCGAACGTCAAGCTTGCGTAGAGTTGTATCGGTGGTCGATAGAACTTGAGGGAATATTTATTCTACCTTTAGCTCCTCGTTGGTTCGACACTCTTACTTATCGAAAACTGTTGCGATCCCCTACACTTGTGGGTTATCAGTAGACATGTCTTTCACATAAAAAACCTGCGCCACATCATTGGCTTGGACGAATGGTTCGTCTGCATACGCAAGATTGTTGAGATCCACTGTTGTCATTACATACCGCGGGTCTTCCGTTACCCCGCCTCGTGTCATATTGACCCATTTGCACCGAAACAAAGAGACCTTCAAACCACCTCCATAGTTAAGTTCCCATATGTCCTCTATGTAACCATAATATATTTCCTTTTCCGTGTTGGTTGTTGCATCAAAGCGGACACCACTGTTTTGGTTGGTGCTCTTCTTATCTTGGGTGATCGTGTAAAATGTATTCCCATTTATCTGGTACCCTTTGAAAGTCATTATATTCGAAGATGGCAACTGGGACAGTGAGTACAGGTCATCTTCAATATCGCCATCATGCATGGCACGTTTCTGCAACCAACTGGCGAAAGTCCTCGTTTGTTCACGTATAATCCAGTCGTCGGACTTCTCTGGGTGTTTGGAGTGTAGAAAATTCGTGTGTTCCTCCATATACGGAGCCACCAAGGCGGAATTCTGTAGAACTGTGTAGTGTGCTTCAGTGAGAGAATGCCCGTCCATACATATTATTTGATCCCCTCCTAGCGCGCCTTTTCCATCCAGTCTGTCCTTATGCCGCGATTCAGGAACACTAATCGGCTTAAGGTCAGAAATAAAGTCAATACAAAACTCAATGACCTCCTCATTTTCATGGCCCTTCGAGATGCTTCCTTCTGGCCTAGCACGATTATGAACATATTTCTTCAAGACTCCCATGAACCTCTCAAAGGGGAACATATTGTGTAGAAATACATGACCCAAAACGTTAATATCTTTGCAAAGGTGAACTAGGACGTGCGTCATGATGTTGAAGAAGGATGGTGGGAACACCAACTTGAAACTGACAAGACATTGCACCAAATCATTCTGTAATCTTGGTATGATTTCTGGACCGACTACCTTCTGAGAGATTGCATTGAGGAATGCACATAGCTTCACAATGCCTAATCGAACATTTTCCGGTAGAAGCCCCCTCAATGCAACTGGAAGCAGTTGCGTCATAATCACGTGGCAGTCATGAGACTTTAGGTTCTGAAACTTTTTCTCTGCCATATTTATTATTCCCTTTATATTCGACGAGAAGCCAGACGGTACCTTCATGCTAAGCAGGCATTCAAAAAAGATTTCCTTCTCTTCTTTGGTAAGAGCGTAGCTGGCCTGACCTTGATGTATCCCGTCTTTTTCGTGCATACGTTGTTGGTCCTCCCGTGCCTCTGGTGTATCTTTTGTCTTCCCATACACGCCCAAGAAGCCAAGCAGGGTCACACAAAGATTCTTCGTCACGTGCATCACGTCGATTGCGGAGCGGACCTCTAGGTCTTTCCAATATGGCAGATCCCAAAATATAGATTTCTTCTTCCACATGGGTGCGTGTCTGTCAGCGTCCTTCGAAACAGGTTTTCTGCCAGGACCTTTTCCAAAGATTACCTTCAAATCCTTGACCACATCATGTACATCAACACCAGTACGGTGGCGAGGCTTCGTCCGGTGATCCGCCTCACCTTTGAAATGCTTGCCTTTCTTTCTTACGGGATGCCTCCTCGGAAGAAATCTACGATGTCCCAGGTACACAATCTTCCTACAACTATCCAAATATATACTGTCGGTATCATCCAAATAGTGCATGCATCCGCGGTATCCCTTGTTTGTCTGTCCTGAAAGGTTACTGAGAGCAGGCCAATCATTGATGGTCACGAACAGCAACGCCTTTAGGTCAAATTCTTCCTGTCCATGCTCATCACACGCACGTACACCTGTTTCATTCCACAGCTGTAATAGTTCTTCAACTAATGGCCTTAGGTACACATCAATGTCATTGCCGGGTTGCTTTGGGCCTTGGATGAGCACTGGCATCATAATGAACTTCCGCTTCATGCACAACCAAGGAGGAAGGTTATACAAACATAGAGTCACAGGCCAGGTCCTATGGTTGCTGTTCTGCTCCCCAAAAGGATTAATGCCATCTACGCTTAGACAAAACCATACGTTCCTTGGGTCACCTGCAAACTCCTCCCTGTACTTTCTCTCGATTTTTCTCCACTGCGAACCGTCAGCGGGTACTCTCAACTTTCCCTCTTTCTTACGGTCTTCTCCGTGCCACCACATCGCCTTCGCATGCTCTTTGTTTTGGAACAAACATTTCAACCGTGGTATTATAGGAGCATACCACATCACCTTGACAGGAATCTGTTGGAAATATGCCCTAGAGGCAATAATAAAATGGTTATTATTGTATTTTCTTGTTCATGATAATTGTATATTGTTCATGCTATAATTGTATTAACTGGAAACCGTAATACATGTGTGAATACATAGACCACAACATGTCCCTAGTGAGCCTCTAGTTGACTAGCTCGTTGATCAATAGATGGTTATGGGTTCCTGACCATGGACATTAGATGTCATTGATAATGGGATCACATCATTAGGAGAATGATGTGATGGACAAGACCCAATCCTAAGCATAGCACTAGATCGTGTAGTTCGTATGCTAAAGCTTTTCTAATGTCAAGTATCATTTCCTTAGACCATGAGATTGTGCAACTCCCGGATACCGTAGGAATGCTTTGGGTGTACCAAACGTCACAACGTAACTAGGTGGCTATAAAGGTGCACTACAGGTATCTCCGAAAGTGTCTGTTGGGTTGGCACGAATCGAGACTGGGATTTGTCACTCCGTATGACGGAGAGGTATCTCTGGGCCCACTCGGTAATGCATCATCATAATGAGCTCAATGTGACTAAGTAGTTAGTCACGGGATCATGCATTACGGAACGAGTAAAGTGACTTGCCAGTAACGAGATTGAACGAGGTATTGGGATACCTACGATCGAATCTCGGGCAAGTAACATACCGATTGACAAAGGGAATTGCATACGGGATTGCTTGAATCCTTGACATCGTGGTTCATCCGATGAGATCATCGTGGAACATGTGGGAGCCAACATGGGTATCCAGATCCCGCTGTTGGTTATTGACCGGAGAACGTCTCGGTCATGTCTGCATGGTTCCCGAACCCGTAGGGTCTACACACTTAAGGTTCGGTGACGCTGGAGTTGTTATGGGAAATAGTATGTGGTTACCGAAGGTTGTTCGGAGTCCCGGATGAGATCCTGGACATGACGAGGAGCTCCGAAATGGTCCGGAGGTGAAGATCGGTATATTGGATGAAGGGTATTGGAGTCCGGAATTGTTCCGGGGGTACCAGGTGATGACCAGCGTGTCCGAAAGGGTTTCGGAGGCCCCGACAAGCGTTGGGGGGCCTTATGGGCCAAGGGGAGAGGGCACATCAGCTCACTAAGGGGCTGAGTGCCCCTCCCACCCCATCTCACGTAACCAGAAGAGGTGGGGGCGCCACCCCTAGGGCAGCCGCCCCTCCCGGCTTTGGGGGAAAGTTTCCTAGGGGGTGGGGGCGCCCAAACCCATCTATGGTTTCCCCAGTGGCCGCCGCCCCTCCCCTAGGGAACCCTAGGGGGCCTCCGCCTCCTCCCTTCCCCCTATATATAGTGAGGGAGAGAGAGGGCAGCCGCACCCTTCCCATGGCACAGCCCTCTCCCTCCTCCAACACCTCCTCCTCCTCCGTAGTGTTTGGCGATGAAGGAAATATGCCCTAGAGGCAATAATAAAGTTATTATTTATTTCCTCATATCATGATAAATTTTTATTATTCATGCTAGAATTGTATTAACCGGAAACATGATACATGTGTGAATACATAGACAAACATATAGTCACTAGTATGCCTCTACTTGACTAGCTCATTAATCAAAGATGGTTATGTTTCCTAACCATTGACATGTGTTGTCATTTGATTAATGGGATCACATCATTAGGAGAATGAGGTGATTGACATGACCCATCCCGTTAGCTTAGCACTTGATCGTTTAGTATTCTGCTATTGCTTCCTTCATGACTTATACATGTTCCTGTAACTATGAGAATTGTGTAACTCCCGTTTACCGGAGGAACACTTTGGGTACTACCAAACGTCACAACGTAACAGGTGTCTCCGAAGGTACATGTTGAGTTAGCATAATTCGAGATTAGGTTTTGTCACTCCGATTGTCGGAGAGGTATCTCTGGGCCCTCTCGGCAATGCTCATCACCTAAGCCTTGCAAGCATGTAACTAATGAGTTAGTTATAAGATGAAGTATTACAGAATGAGTAAAGAGACTTGTCGATAATGAGATTGAACTAGGTATTGGATACCGACGATCGAATCTCGGACAAGTAACATACCGATGACAAAGGGAACAACGTATGTTGTTATGCGGTTTGACCGATAAAGATCTTCGTAGAATATGTAGGAACCAATATGGGCATCCAGGTCCCGCTATTGGTTATTGACCAGAGATGTGTCTCAGTCATGTCTACATCGTTCTCAAACCATAGGGTCCGCACGCTTAAGGTTTCGATGATAGTTATATTATGAGTTTATGTATTTTGATGTACCGAAGGTTGTTCGGAGTCTCGGATATGATTATGGACATGACGAGGAGTCTCGAAATGGTCGAGACATAAAGATTGATATATTGGACGGATATATTTGGACACCGGAAAGGTTCCGGAGAAGTTTGGAGCCCCGGGAGGTTACCGGAACCCCCCGGGAGGTATATGGGCCTTATTGGGCCCATGTAGGAGGAAGAGAGAAGGACCAAGGGAAGGGGGCGCCCCCCCCCCCCAAGCCCAATCCAAATTGGGGAGGGGGGCCGGCCCCCCCTTTCCTTTCTCCTTCCCCCTCTTCCTATTACTACTACTAGTACTACTTCCTAATACTAGTACTCTTTCCTTCCCCCACCAAATAAGATAAGGAAAAGAGAGGGAAACCTACTTGGAGTAGGTTTCCCCCTCCTCATGGCGCGCCCCCCCTAGGGCCGGCCACCTCCTCCCTCCCTCCTTTATATACGGGGGTAGGGGGGCACCCTAGAACACACAAGTTGATCATTGATCGTTCCTTAGCCGTGTGCGGTGCCCCCCTCCACGATATTACACCTCGGTCATATTGTAGCGGTGCTTAGGCGAAGCCCTGCAACAGGAGAACATCAAGATCGTCACCACGCCGTCGTGCTGACGGAACTCCCCCTCGGCGCCTCTGCTGGATCGGAGATCGAGGGTGCGTCATCGAGCTGTACGCGTGTCAAGAACTCGGAGGTGCCGGAGTAACGGTACTTGGATCGGTTGAACCGGAGGACGTACGACTACTTCCTCTACGTTGCGTCAACGCTTCCGCTTCGGTCTACGAGGGTACGTAGACAACACTCTCCCCTCGTTGCTATATCATCACCATGATCTTGCGTGTGCGTAGGAAATTTTTTGAAATTACTACATTCCCCAACAGTGGCATCCGAGCCTAGGTTTTATGCGTTGATGTTATATGAACGAGTAGAACACAAGTGAGTTGTGGACGATATAAGTCATACTACCTACCAGCATGTCATACTTTGGTTCAGCGGTATTGTGAGATGAAGCGGCCCGGACCGACATTACGCGTACGCTTACGCGAGACTGGATTCACCATTACGAGCACTCGTGCTTAAAGGTGGCTGGCGGGTGTCTGTCTCTCTCACTTCAGTTGAACCGAGTGTGGCTACGCCCGGTCCTTGTGAAGGTTAAAACGGAGTCTATTTGACAAACTATCGTTTTGGTTTTGATGCGTAGGTGAGATTGGTTCTTGCTTAAGCCCGTAGCAGCCACGTAAAATTTGCAACAACAAAGTAGAGGACGTCTAACTTGTTTTTGCAGGGCATGTTGTGATGTGATATGGCCAAGACATGATGCTATATTTTATTGTATGAGATGATCATGTTTTGTAACCGAAGTTATCGGCAACTGGCAGGAGCCATATGGTTGTCGCTTTATTGTATGAAATGCAAACGCCCTGTAATTGCTTTACTTTATCACTAAGCGGTAGCGATAGTCGAAGAAGCAATAGATGGCGTAACGACAACGATGCTACGATGGAGATCAAGGTGTCGGCCGGTGACGATGGTGATCACGACGGTGCTTCGAAGATGGAGATCACAAGCACAAGATGATGATGGCCATATCATATCACTTGTATTGATTGCATGTGATGTTTATCCTTTATGCATCTTATCTTGCTTTGATTGACGGTAGCATTTTAAGATGATCTCTCACTATTTATCAAGAAGTGTTCTCCCTGAGTATGCACCGTTGTGAAAGTTCTTCGTGCTGAGACACCATGTGATGATCGGGTGTGATAGGCTCTATGTTCAAATACAACGGGTGCAAAACAGTTGCACACGCGGAATACTCAGGTTATACTTGACGAGCCTAGCATATACAGATATGGCCTCGGAACACGGGGACCGAAAGGTCGAGCGTGAATCATATAGTAGATATGATCAACATAGAGATGTTCACCATTGAAACTACTCCATCTCACGTGATGATCGGACATGGTTTAGTTGATTTGGATCATGTAATCACTTAGATGACTAGAGAGATGTCTGTCTAAGTGGGAGTTCTTTAGTAATATGATTAATTGAACTTAAATTTATCATGAACTTAGTACCTGATAGTATTTTGCTTGTCTATGTTTGTTTGTAGATAGATGGCTCGTGCTGTTGTTCCGTTGAATTTTAATGCGTTCCTTGAGAAAGCAAAGTTGAAAGATGATGGTAGCAATTACACGGACTGGGTCCGTAACCTGAGGATTATCCTCATTGCTGCACAGAAGAGTTACGTCCTGGAAGCACCGCTGGGTGCCAGGCCTGCTGCTGATGCAACTGACGACGTTAAGAACGTCTGGCAGAGCAAAGCTGATGACTACTCTATAGTTCAGTGTGCCATGCTTTACGGCTTAGAACCGGGTCTTCAACGACGTTTTGAACGTCATGGGGCATATGAGATGTCCCAGGAGTTCAAGTTAATATTTCAAGCAAATGCCCGGATTGAGAGATATGAAGTCTCCAATAAGTTCTACAGCTGCAAGATGGAGGAGAACAGTTCTGTCAGTGAGCATATACTCAAAATGTCTGGGTATAATAATCACTTGATTCAACTGGGAGTTAATCTTCCGGATGATAGCGTCATTGACAGAATTCTCCAATCACTGCCACCAAGCTACAAGAGCTTTGTGATGAACTATAATATGCAAGGGATGAACAAGACTATTCCCGAGCTCTTCGCGATGCTGAAAGCCGCGGAGGTAGAAATCAAAAAGGAGCATCAAGTGTTGATGGTCAACAAGACCACTGGTTTCAAGAAAAGGGGCAAAGGGAAGAAGAAGGGGAACTTCAAAAGGAACGGCAAACAAGTTGCTGCTCAAGTGAAGAAACCCAAGTTTGGACCTAAGCCTGAAACTGAGTGCTTCTACTGCAAGCAGACTGGACACTGGAAGCGGAACTGCCCCAAGTATTTGGTGGATAAGAAGGATGGCAAAGTGAACAAAGGTATATGTGATATACATGTTATTGATGTGTACCTTACTAATGCTCGCAGTAGCACCTGGGTATTTGATACTGGTTCTGTTGCTAACATTTGCAACTCGAAACAGGGACTACGGATTAAGCGAAGATTAGCTAAGGACGAGGTGATGATGCGCGTGGGAAATGGTTCCAAAGTCGATGTGATCGCGGTCGGCACGCTACCTCTACATCTACCATTGGGATTAGTTTTAGACCTGAATAATTGTTATTTGGTGCCTGCGTTGAGCATGAACATTATATCTGGATCTTGTTTGATGCGAGACGGTTATTCATTTAAATCAGAGAATAATGGTTGTTCTATTTATATGAATAATATCTTTTATGGTCATGCACCCTTGAAGAGTGGTCTATTTTTATTAAATCTCGATAGTAGTGATACACATATTCATAATGTTGAAGCCAAAAGATGCAGAGTTGATAATGATAGTACAACATATTTGTGGCACTGCCGTTTAGGTCATATCGGTGTAAAACGCATGAAGAAACTCCATACTGATGGACTTCTGGAATCACTTGATTATGAATCACTTGGTACTTGCGAACCGTGCCTCATGGGCAAGATGACCAAAACACCGTTCTCCGGATCTATGGAGAGAGCAACAGATTTGTTGGAAATCATACATACAGATGTATGTGGTCCGATGAATGTTGAGGCTCGTGGCGGATATCGTTATTTCCTCACCTTCACAGATGATTTGAGCAGATATGGGTATATCTACTTGATGAAGCACAAGTCTGAAACATTTGAAAAGTTCAAAGAATTTCAGAGTGAAGTAGAAAATCATCGTAACAAGAAAATAAAGTTTCTACGATCTGATCGTGGAGGAGAATATTTGAGTTACGAGTTTGGTTTACATTTGAAACAATGTGGAATAGTTTCGCAACTCACGCCACCTGGAACACCACAGCGAAATGGTGTGTCCGAACGTCGTAATCGTACTTTACTTGATATGGTGCGATCTATGATGTCTCTTACCGATTTACCGCTATCGTTTTGGGGTTATGCTTTAGAGACGGCCGGATTCACGTTAAATAGGGCACCATCAAAATCCGTTGAGACGACGCCTTATGAACTGTGGTTTGGCAAGAAACCAAAGTTGTCGTTTCTCAAAGTTTGGGGCTGTGATGCTTATGTGAAGAAACTTCAACCAGATAAGCTCGAACCCAAATCGGATAAATGTATCTTCACAGGATACCCAAAGGAGACAATTGGGTACACCTTCTATCACAGATCTGAAGGCAAGATTTTCGTTGCTAAAATCGGATCCTTTCTAGAGAAGGAGTTTCTCTCGAAAGAAGTGAGTGGGAGGAAAGTAGAACTTGATGAGATAACTGTATCTACTCCCTTATTGGAAAGTAGTTCATCACAAGAACCGGTTCCTGTGACAACTACACCAATTAGTGAGGAAGCTAATGATATTGATCATGAAACTTCAGATCAAGTTTCTACTGAACCTCGTAGGTCTACCAGAGTAAGATCCGCACCAGAGTGGTACGGAAATCCTATTCTGGAAGTCATGTTACTAGACCATGATGAACCTACGAACTATGAGGAAGCGATGATGAGCCCAGATTCCGCAAAATGGCTAGAGGCCATGAAATCTGAGATAGGATCCATGTATGAAAACAAAGTATGGACTTTGGTTGACTTGCCCGATGATCGGCAAGCCATTGAGAATAAATGGATCTTTAAGAAGGGGACTGACGCTGATGGTAATGTTACTGTCTACAAAGCTCGACTTGTTGCAAAAGGTTTTCGACAAGTTCAAGGGGTTGACTACGATGAGACTTTCTCACCCGTAGCGATGCTTAAGTCTGTCCGAATCATTTTGGCTATTGCTGCATTTCATGATTATGAAATTTGGCAAATGGATGTCAAGACTGCATTCTTGAATGGATTTCTAGAAGAAGAGTTGTATATGATGCAACCTGAAGGATTTGTTGATCCAAAAAGTGCTGACAAAGTGTGCAAGCTCCAACGTTCCATTTATGGACTGGTGCAAGCATCTTGGAGTTGGAATAAACATTTTGATAGTGTGATCAAAGCATATGGTTTTATACAGACTTTTGGAGAAGCCTGTATTTACAAGAAAGTGAGTGGGAGCTCTGTAGCATTTCTAGTTTTATATGTTGATGACATATTATTAATTGGAAATGATATAGAATTTCTGGATAGCATAAAGGGATACTTGAATAAAAGTTTTTCTATGAAAGACCTCGGTGAAGCTGCTTACATATTGGGCATCAAGATCTATAGAGATAGATAAAGACGCTTAATAGGACTTTCACAAAGTACATACCTTGACAAAATTTTGAAAAAGTTCAAAATGGATCAGGCAAAGAAAGGATTCTTGCCTGTGGTACAAGGTGTAAAGTTGAGTCAAACTCAATGCCCGACCACAGCAGAAGATAGAGAGAAAATGAAAGATGTTCCCTATGCTTCAGCCATAGGCTCTATCATGTATGCAATGCTGTGTACCAGACCTGACGTATGCTTAGCAATAAGCTTGGCAGGTAGGTACCAAAGTAATCCAGGAGTGGATCACTGGACAGCGGTCAAGAACATCCTGAAATACCTGAAAAGGACTAAGGATATGTTTCTCGTATATGGAGGTGACAAAGAGCTAGTCGTAAATGGTTACGTCGATGCAAGCTTTGACACTGATCCGGACGATTCTAAATCGTAGACCGGATACGTGTTTTTATTAAACGGTGGAGCTGTAAGTTGGTGCAGTTCTAAACAAAGCGTCGTGGCGGGATCTACATGTGAAGCGGAGTACATAGCTGCTTCTGAAGCAGCAAATGAAGGAGTCTGGATGAAGGAGTTCATTTCCGATCTAGGTGTCATACCTAGTGCATCGGGACCAATGAAGATCTTCTGTGACAATACTGGTGCAATTGCGTTGGCAAAGGAATCCAGATTTCACAAGAGGACCAAGCACATCAAGAGACGCTTCAATTCCATTCGGGACCAAGTCCAAGTGGGAGACATAGAGATTTGCAAGATACATACGGATCTGAATGTTGCAGACCCGTTGACTAAGCCTCTCTCACGAGCAAAACATGATCAGCACCAAGACTCCATGGGTGTTAGAATCATTACTATGTAATCTAGATTATTGACTCTAGTGCAAGTGGGAGACTGAAGGAAATATGCCCTAGAGGCAATAATAAAGTTATTATTTATTTCCTCATATCATGATAAATGTTTACTATTCATGCTAGAATTGTATTAACCGGAAACATGATACATGTGTGAATACATAGACAAACATATAGTCACTAGTATGCCTCTACTTGACTAGCTCATTAATCAAAGATGGTTATGTTTCCTAACCATTGACATGTGTTGTCATTTGATTAATGGGATCACATCATTAGGAGAATGAGGTGATTGACATGACCCATCCCGTTAGCTTAGCACTTGATCGTTTAGTATTCTGCTATTGCTTCCTTCATGACTTATACATGTTCCTGTAACTATGAGAATTGTGTAACTCCCGTTTACTGGAGGAACACTTTGGTACTACCAAACGTCACAACGTAACTGGGTGATTATAAAGGAGTACTACAGGTGTCTCCGAAGGTACATGTTGAGTTAGCATAATTCGAGATTAGGTTTTGTCACTCCGATTGTCGGAGAGGTATCTCTGGGCCCTCTCGGCAATGCTCATCACCTAAGCCTTGCAAGCATGTAACTAATGAGTTAGTTATAAGATGAAGTATTACAGAACGAGTAAAGAGACTTGTCGATAACGAGATTGAACTAGATATTGGATACCGACGATCGAATCTCGGACAAGTAACATACCGATGACAAAGGGAACAACGTATGTTGTTATGCGGTTTGACCGATAAAGATCTTCGTAGAATATGTAGGAACCAATATGGGCATCCAGGTCCCGCTATTGGTTATTGACCAGAGATGTGTCTCAGTCATGCCTACATCGTTCTCGAACCGTAGGGTCCGCACGCTTAAGGTTTCGATGACAGTTATATTATGAGTTTATGTATTTTGATGTAACGAAGGTTGTTCGGAGTCCCGGATATGATTACGGACATGACAAGGAGTCTCGAAATGGTCGAGACATAAAGATTGATATATTGGACGGATATATTTGGACACCGGAAAGGTTCCGGAGAAGTTTGGAGCCCCGGGAGGTTACCGGAACCCCCCGGGAGGTATATGGGCCTTATTGGGCCCATGTAGGAGGAAGAGAGAAGGAGCAAGGGAAGGGGGCGCCCCCCCCCCCCAAGCCCAATCCGAATTGGGGAGGGGGGCCGGCCCCCCCTTTCCTTTCTCCTTCCCCCTCTTCCTATTACTACTACTAGTACTACTTCCTAATACTAGTACTCTTTCCTTCCCCCTCCAAATAAGATAAGGAAAAGAGAGGGAAACCTACTTGGAGTAGGTTTCCCCCTCCTCATGGCGCGCCCCCCTAGGGCCGGCCACCTCCTCCCTCCCTCCTTTATATACGGGGGTAGGGGGGCACCCTAGAACACACAAGTTGATCATTGATCGTTCCTTAGCCGTGTGCGGTGCCCCCCTCCACGATATTACACCTCGGTCATATTGTAGCGGTGCTTAGGCGAAGCCCTACAACAGGAGAACATCAAGATCGTCACCACGCCGTCGTGCTGACGGAACTCCCCATCGGCGCCTCTGCTGGATCGGAGATCGAGGGTGCGTCATCGAGCTGTACGTGTGTCAAGAACTCGGAGGTGCCGGAGTAACGGTACTTGGATCGGTTGAACCGGACGTACGACTACTTCCTCTACGTTGCGTCAACACTTCCGCTTCGGTCTACGAGGGTACGTAGACAACACTCTCCCCTCGTTGCTATATCATCACCATGATCTTGCGTGTGCGTAGGAAATTTTTTGAAATTACTACGTTCCCCAACAGGCGAAGCCCTGCCGGAGAACCACGAGCTCCATCACCACCATGCCGTCGTGCTGTCGGAGATTTTCCCTCAACTTCTCCTCTCCCCTTGCTGGATCAAGAAGGAGGAGGCGTCCCCGGGTTGTACGTGTGTTGAACGCGGAGGCACCGTTGTTCGGTGCTTAGATCGAATTCGGCCGCGATCTGAATCGCTTCGTGAACGACTCCACCGACCGCATTCTTGTAGCGCTTCCGCTTAGCGATCTTCAAGGGTTTGAATATGCACTCCCCCTCTCTCTCATTGCTAGTATCTCCATAGATTGATCTTGGTGATGCGTAGAAAATTTTGAATTTCTGCTACGTTCCCCAACAGAATCTTCTTCCTGGGGCGCTCGCCCTCGACATCACCAAGGTCATCACAACTGATCTTATAACGCAATGTACCGCATATCGGGCAAGCGTTCAAATCCTCATACTCACCGCGCTAGAGGATGCAGTTATTAGGGCATGCATGTATCTTCTGCACCTCTAACCCTAGAAGGCAGACAACCTTCTTTGCTTCATACATACTCTTGGGCAATTCGTTGTCCTTTGGAAGCTTATTCTTTATCATTACCAGCAACTTTCCAAATCCCTTGTCAGATACACCATTCTCCGCCTTCCATTGCAGGAATTCCAGTGTGGTGACCAACTTCTTTTTGTTAGCTTCGCAATTCGGGTACAACATTTTCTTATGATCCTCTAACATGCGCTGCAACTTCTTCTTCGCCAAATCACTTGCGTAGTTTCTCTTTGCATCGGCAATGGCCCGACCTAGATCATCAGCAGGCTCATCTGATGCCTCTTCTTCAGCTTCTTCCCGCATTGCCGGCTCAGCTTCTTCCCCCATTGTTGTATCATCGTATTCAGGGAACCCATGGCTAGGATAGCTGTCGTCATCCTCTTCTTCTTCATTGTCTTCCATCATAACCCCTCTTTCTCCGTGCTTGGTCCAAATATTATAGTGGGGCATGAAACCGGACTCAAATAGGTGGACGTGAATGGTTCTTGACATAGAGTAATTGTGACCATTCTTATAGCCAGCACATGGACAAGGCATAAAACCATCCGCCCGCTTGTTTGCCTCAGCGGCAAGCAGAAAAGTATGCACGCTATTAATGAACTCGGGAGAGCATCGGTCATCATACATCCATTGTCAGCTCATCTTCATTACACAACACCGAATAGGCCAAATTAATACAAGTTCATACATAAAGTTCATACATAAAGTTCATATACAACACTTAATTAAATGCAACATACAAATAACTCTCTAGCTAAAGAATTTAAATGCAACAACAAATGCATCAAGATCGCAACTAAGGTAACAATTGATCCAACAACATAATGATACCAAGCCACACTATCAATGGCATATTTTCTAATCTTTCTAATCTTCAACCGCATTTTCTTCATCTTGATCTTGTGATCATTAACGACATCGGCAACATGCAACTCCAATTCCATCTTCTCCCCCTCAAATCTTTTCAATTTTTCTTTCAAATACTCATTTTCTCTTTCAACTAAACTTAACCTCTCGACAATAGGGTCGATTAGAATTTCCGGTTCACATACATCCTAGATAAAAATATCTATGTCAACTTGACGGGCATAATTTGTCATAAACACGAAATGCAACAACTAGTTTTAAAAGAGAATATACCACATCCGAATCATAACAAGGACGAGGGCCGACGGGGACGGATATCAAAACCATGGCACTATGTATAACAAACAACGTACGGGTAAGATAATTATACGAGTTACTATATATCGAAATCACACAAACATCAATTTGGCAATGTAAAACATTCATGAACAAGAGCCTCACCACAAGGTGGTGCCGGCGACGGGACGGTGCGGGTGATCGACGGTGGTTATGACGGAGATTTAGAAGGCACTAAGTAAACCACACCTACATATGCAAACTAAGTGTTATTTTTCACTTCAAATTGCATATAAATCAAATACTAGCACATATAATTCCTCCCAAATTACTAAACTCACAAATTAATCACTATACAAAGCATTGCAAGAGCTAATCTAGCAATGAGAGATGAAAGGACAAAGTTGCTAACCTTTGTGATCATTTGAATGGATGGAGGCCTTCAAATGTTGACAAATTTTGGGCAAAATGTCTAATGAGCTCGAGGAAGAGAGGGGAAGAATAGAGGAAGAGAGGGGAAAGAGGAAGAATAGAGCGAGCTCGGGTGGACGAAGGGTTTATGTACGACGACCTTTAGTACTGGTTCGTCCCACGAACCGGTACTAAAGGGGCTGGAGGGGCCCAGACTGGCAACATCCTGCCACCACCCTCTTTAGTACCGGTTCGTGGCACGAACCGGTGCTAAAGGTTCGCCATGAACCGGTACTAATGAGAGCGGCCGGCTAGCCCTTGGAACCGGCACTAATGGAAATATTAGTGCCGGCTCAAAATCAAACCGACACTAATGTGTCTCACATTTGACCCTTTTTCTACTAGTGCTAGTTTAAATTCAGTATTGTACATGAGTTCGTCCTACGATTCTTCCGCGAAGAATTTGATATTCAAGAGGAGGAGGACCTCGCAATGATCCTAGCTATGCATGTCAATAAAAAGTTGAAGCACGGTGGTTCGGTTATGGGTCATCAGAAATTTTGGAGGGATAAGATCGATGCCCACATGAGATTGATGAGGAACTATTTTGTGAAGAATGCCACATACCGTGAGTCCTACTTTCGGCGTCGTTTTATGCTGAGCATTGAGTTGTTCAAACGCATTGCAGAGAAACTGGCGAGCCATGATTGATTTTTCAGCAAAGGAGGAATGCCGCCGGAGAACTCGGGCGTAGCACCTTTCAAAAGGTAACAGCCGCTTTGCGTATGTTGGCATACGGTATTCCGGCACATCTAGTTGATGACCACTTGCCATGGGTGAGAGTCAAGCCATCATGTGTGTCAAGCGCTTCGCAGTCGAAATTGTGCAAGTGTTAGGTCCGGAATATTTGAGAGCTCCCAATGCCGAAGACACAACAAGGCTTTTGGAGATGAACAAAGCTCGCGGGTTCCCAGGTATGCTTGGCTCAATAGATTGCATGCATTAGAGTTGGAAGAACTGTGCTAAGTCATGGGATGGACAATTCCACGGCCAAAAAAGGGTTCCGCTATAATCCTTGAAGCAGTGGCCGGCCATGAGACTTGGATTTGGCATGCTTCTTTTGGAATACCTGAATCTTCGAATGACATCAACGTTCTTAATCGGTCACTACCCATGAATGAGATTGCAAATGGTGAAACTACACCGGTGGAGTTTGTAGCAAATGGTCATACATACAACTATGGCTACTATCTTGCAGATGACATCTACCCAAAGTGGCAAACAATTGTGAAGCCGTTGAAAAAACCGGAAGGTAAGAAAAATCTTGATTTTCACAATGCTCAGGCGGCGGCTAGGAAAGAAGTGGAGAGAGCTTTCAGGATTTTGCAAGTCTAATTTGCTATTGTAAGAGGACCGGGTAAATTTTGGGATCAAAAGATCCTTTGGTACATCATAAACGTTTGTGTGATCATGCGCAACATGATCATCGAGAATGAGCGTGGGCAAGATTTAGACTATTCTTAGTATGGGACATCCCGTGCAAGTGCGGAGGAGGGCTACCATGGTGGCCCGATTTGTTGCCTCCTATCATGTCATTCGTTGTGACGAAACGCATAATGATCTTCAAAATGATCTAACCGAGGAGTGATGGGCATGGAATGGCCGACAAACTAGTTTGACGTTGTATATTTGAACTGTTTGTTCAATTGGAAGATAAACTATTTGTTTCAGTTGTAATAAAGTGAACTATTTATTGTTAATTTATTTTTTATGTGTTTTGATCTTTTTGTTTTATTCTGAATTGTTTGTGCTGGGCGCGTGCTGTAAATTTAGCTCCCCCGCTGGAGCTGCTCGCGCGTCATCTTTTACATCTTTTACAGCGTCCGTTGAAGCCAGTGCCCAGCTGCGTGCAAAAAAAAACTATTTCAATGCTGTAAAAATATTTAGCGCGCCATGCGATTGCACGTTTGTCGGAGATGCTCTAACGAGGATGGCATGGGCGAATCAACGTGTGGTTGAGTTGGTTAGATGGACAGTGGTATTCCCAACCCACCAGGATTACTCATAGGGGTAGGGTGTGCGTGTGTGCATTCAGAGGGATGAGTGTATGCCCGTGTATATGAGTGCTTATGTCTGTACTGATGCTTAAAAAAACCGAGGATGGCATGGCAGCGAGAGCCCGGAGGAGTCCACCACCACGTCCCAATAAAGCGGAGTAGCAGCCCCTAACCGCACCGGAGCTAGAGACCATCGGAACTTTGCTGTCCGTGTCGCGGCCACCCGCGTTGGACCTGCTCCAGAGTGGACCTCCATCTTGGATTCCGGTGCGGCCAGCTTGCTCAACTTGGTCGAGCTGCCGGACACCACGCTGCTCTCCAGCTCCAGCACCTTCGCCTGAAACAGCCCATCCGCGGAGCCGCTTCCGCCACACCTCTGCCGCCGCGCCGACACGTTCTGCAGGGCGATCACGACGACCCCGAGGATAATGCACAGCGCCGCGCCGATGGCCACCATGGCGGACACGCTCAGGAATCTACGTCTCCTCGGCCCCACCTCCCCGCCGCTGTCGTCGCCGTTGGCCGCTACCCCACTGTCGTGATTGTTGCCGCAGTGCATGTACTCGTTGGGATACATGTTGGGTGCAATAAGCCGCGGCGACGAGTTCGACACACCGGGCGCGTGCAGGGCGTGTCGGGTCCGCGGCGAGTCGGGTGTGTGCGTGCGGTGCATGGGCGTGTCCATGCAGGTGAACGCCGTGCGGGTGTGTGTGTAGACTAGGTCAGGATATGATCCGAGCGCAGCGGGAGCACGTGATTGTTGAGGGCTCGGCGTAGGGCGCGCGCGTGGAGCGCGTCGCGGGGCGTGCAGAGCGGGCCGATCGGAGCGCGCGAGTGGGCAGGTGCGAGTGGGTTGGAGCCCAGCGTTGCCCGGGTATAAAGGCAGTTGCGGTGATCATTGTAATGGCGGGGTGTTGTGCTGAGTTCGTGCTCAGGAAGTGGCGTTCGTGCGCCGGAAAATCCACCATGTCCCCGTGTCCTTCTTCTTCCTCTGATCTTCTTCTTTGTTGGTTCGTGCCACAGCGTCTGAGAGAGCTAGGAGGAGTGAGGCGAGGGGCTGGCGGTTCCAACATTTGGCATCACAGCCACGTGGAGGAGGGAGCTCGCCGGCGATGTCGATCGTCCCGTACGGTGGCGCCGCGGGCACTTCGGTGTCGCATCCGGCGCCGGTGCTGACGGGGGAGAATTACACCACCTGGGCCATCAAGGTGGAGGCCGACCTGGACGCAGCCGGGCTGTGGGAGGCGGTGGTGCCATCGGAGGACGTCGCGTCTGCGGTGATCTTAAAGAAGGATAAGCCGGCGCGGGCTTACCTGCTCCGGGCACTCGCCGACGAACTTCTGCTGCAGGTGGGCGGGAAGAAGACTGCGGTAGAGATTTGGGCCAGCCTCAAGACGCTTCGTCGGCGCGGATCGCGTGCTGGCGGCGCGGCTGGGTACGCTGCGAGCGGAGTTCGAGCTCCTGCACATGGCGGGCGGCGACACACTGGACAGCTTCGCCGGCAAGCTCGGAGCAATGACGGCGCGGTTCGCGGGGCTGGGCTCGACGTTGGAGGACGCCGCACTCATGAAGAAGTTGCTCGATTCGGTGCCGGACCGTCTGTACGGGGCGGTGGCCAGGATCGAGCAGTTCTGTGATGTGAGCACGATAGCGTTCGAGGAGGCCTTGGGTCGCCTGAAGGCGTTCGACGAGCGGCTCTGGCGACGCGGGCAGGCAGGCGGCGAGCTGGCGGACGGGGCGCTCATGTACACAACGGCGTAACGACGAGCTCGGGATCGGTAGCACGGTGGTGAGCGGTGCGACGACGACGTGCGGAGGCAGGTGACGGGCTTCGGCGGAAACCGGCGCGGCCGCTGCTACAAATGCGGCGAGCGCGGTCATTTTAAGAGGGAGTGCCCACTGCTGCGCAAGGAGCCGGCGAAAGAGCGTGCCCTGTTGGTCGACGGGGACGTCGAGGACAACGGCCTGCTCTGAGCCGCGGCTTAGGGCGCGAGCGTTGGGTGCAATAATCCGCGGCGACGAGTTCGACACACCAGGCGCGTGTATGGGCGCGCGTCAAGTGTGCAGGGCGTGTCGGGTCCGCGGCGAGTCGGGTGTGTGCGTGCGTGTAGGTGTGCGTGCGGTGCATGGGCGTGTCCATGCAGGTGAACGCCGCGCGGGTGTGTGTAGATTAGGTGAGGATGTGATCCGAGCGCAGCGGGAGCGCATGATCGTTGAGGGCTCGGCACAGGGCGCGCGCGCGGAGCGCGTCGCAGGGCGTGCAGAGCGGGCCGATCGGAGCGCGCGAGTGGGCAAGTGCGAGTGGGTTGGAGCCCAGCGTTGCCCGGGTATAAAGGCAGCTGCGGTGATCATTGTAATGGCGGGGTGTTGTGCTGAGTTCGTGCTTAGGAAGTGGCGTTCGTGCGCCGGAAAATCCACGGTGTCCCCGTGTCCTTCTTCTTCCTCTGATCTTCTTCTTTGTTGGTTCGTGCCACGGCGTCTGAGAGAGCTAGGAGGAGTGAGGCGAGGGGCTGGCGGTTCCAACAATACACCAATACAGCACGAACGGATTCGTCACGCACGGCTCGGCCACCAGCGGGCTGCACACGCCGAGGTTGCCCTCCAGCGCGCTCGCATCCAGGCTCTGGAACACGGCCGACGCTGGTAGCTGCCCGACTGGCCGGTTGTGCGAGATGTTCACCGCGAGGAGGCTCTCCAGCCCGCCCAGCTGCGACGGTATCTCGCCGGTGATGTGGTTGCCCCTCAGGTGCAGCTCAGTGAGCCTGGTGCGACCGGACATTGCCTCCGGGGCGGAGCTGGCGAGCCTGTCCTTGGGGTCTGATAGAGTTTACCTTGTTGTCTAGGTATTCATCATGTTTATTTCTGTTTGCAGATTTTAGTTCTAGTAGTCGATTTAGTTCCAGCTAGTTGTATGCATATAAACATGGCGGAGTGACCAGATCTGCAGAGAAGACAGCACGCAGCGATAGAGAGAGTGCAGTGTAGCGGGCGGACTGGCGGCCATTAGTTGAGTACATGCATTCACGCGTTGCTGGGACTAATCATGTGTTTAGTGATCAGGGTATTAGAGCATCTCCAGCCGTTCGGTCCCCCAGAGCGCCGAAAAAGAGCGGTTTGGGGGTGAGCCGGCGCTATTTCGGCCCCTGAGGTTCATTTCTCCCCAGTCGCGCACCCAGGTACCGCCCCCGAAAGCGCTCCATATTCGAAATCCATCATTCCCGCTCAAAGAAACAACAAACCGGCGATCATCGCAATAGTTCTGCGATTCATAGTGCCATAGATCGGCGATCAAATGTAGTTCGGCGTACAAAAAAGGAAGGACGCGGAAGGCATCAGACTTCGAGCTCAACCTCCGGCGGCGTCGTCGGCGGCGTACACGGGCTGGGAGGAGTCGGCGCGGCTACCGGGCTGTTTGGCGCGGCTTCCGGGCTGTTCGGCGCGGCGGAGGCATCGTCGTCGGTGGGGTTGGGCGTCGCGGAGGCATCGTCATCAGCCGCCGGGCTGGGCGGCAGCGTCGGCGTCGCCGGTATCTGGGCCTGGATGAGGCCGCGATTGGCCAAGAACCACGCCTTGAGCTTCTCGTCGCTGCTCTGGAGTATGTCAGCGCCGCCCATCAAAAAGGCGAGATCGTTGTTCCTCTTCTTGGCGTCTTGAGCTTTGAGCTTCGCGGCGGCGCTGGTCCGAAGCAAGTCGAGTTTGACGGCGTTGTTCGTCATCAAAATAGCCTACCTCGCCTCAGTTTTCTCCTCTCGCTCGGCGGCTCTGGTCTTGGCGTCGGCGATGCAGTATTCGATGGACTCTTGCACGCGCGCGGCAGCCGACTCGACGTATTTCGCCTTCTTGGAAACTTTGTTGCCGTCCGGGCGCCCGTCGGCCATGCCCGCGGTCGGCGCGTCCGGTTTGTACGTCTTTTTGGCCTTGGCGAGGTTGCGTCCGACGGCCGCCCATTTCTCGCACTTGTAGATCCGCTTGAAGACGTGGAGGTACTTGAAGTCTGCATCGCTGTTGTCGCGCGGAACATGGCGAACATGCGTAGCAGCTGTGCCGAAGAAAGGCCACCAGTCGGCACCAGGGCGCGCGTCAGGGCGCGTACAAGGCGAAAGAAAAGAACGGTGTGCGATACCTGATCCTCGATGCTGGTGCCGCTCTCCGGGCGAGCCGCGACCTCCTCGACGATCCCATGCCATTTGTTGCACGCCGTTTGGATGAGCGACCAATGGTTCACCATCCCCTTCGACCCCCGCTTCATATGCATGCCTTTGAAGTAGGGGTCGACGAGCTTCCGCTCGTCGAACTCGGCCTTGTTACGGTCCCAGTACGTCTCGATGCTCTGATTCGTGCTGGTGACCGGGTCGAGGCAGACAACCTTCCACGCTTCGGCAAGGCACTCCTCTTCCTTGGACGCCCATTTGAGGCGCGGCTCACCGGACTTGGCCTTCTTCTTCTTCTTCTTCTTCTTCTTCTTCTTCTTCTTGTCTTTCTTCGTCGGTGCCGGCTCCTCCTCCTCTTCTTCCTCCTCCTCCGGCTCTTCCTCGCCGTAGTCGCCCTCGCCGTCCATGTCGGCGAGGTCAATCGAGCCGTCCTGCGTAGTGAATCCGGGGGAAGCGGTGGCGGCAGCCGAGCCGGCTGCGATGATGTTGTCCAGGTCGGCCTCCGTCGTGTCAGTGTCGCCGAGATGCGACGTGGACGAGGCTTGCGAGTACAGGCCGCAGCGAAGAGGGGGCATCGGTGAGGCTGCGTAGTCCGGTGGCGAGTACGTGTAAGGCGGTACTGCAGGCCGGCGAACGCTGGCGAGGGTGTGCGTTGGGCAGGGCGCCCGTGGGGGAACGTGATGTTGGGGTTGAAACCACTGTGAGCGTCCCCATCGGCATAGCCCGGCGACGGCGTGCTCCATGGGTGCGGCGATGACGAGAACCCGGCCGGAGAGCCGACGCTCTGCTGGCTCCAGGCCGCGTACGAGTGCCCACCGGGTGGATTTGCCATCGCTGCGTGTGCCACCTCCGCCTGTTCGGCGGCACGCCCCGCCGCTGCCGCCACTGCAGCGTACGCCGCTTTTTCCCTCGCCTTCTTGGCCCTGTTGCGCCTGTCGGCGGTAACGGCCTCCCGGCGCTCCACATCCGCCATCCACTCGGCATTGGTCATGCCGGGTGGCTTGGAGAGTGGAGCCCTCGGCTTCCTTTGCTTCGGCTGGGCGGCGGCGGCGGTGGGATCCACCGCGGCGCGCGGTATCATGTACTTCTTCGGCGGCATGGCCGGCGGAACGGCAGGGAGGAGGCGGGGGATTGGTGGGAGGAATGGAGAAGAGAGGGGTGAGTGCAGGAGGAAACGGCGGGAAAAGGGCTTCCAGTCGGCTTCTAGTCGCCGACGGAACGGGCCCACGCCGCTTTTCGCTTGTGCCGGCGCGCTCAGGCGACACCAGGCCGTTTGGGTTCGGGGCGGGATCGCCGGCTAGATTTCGCCAAAACCGACGCTAAACGAGATCCTGGGGGCGCGACTGGGCCGATTTTCGACCATCGGCACTAAAAAATTACCTTGGGAGGCCTGTTAGGGGCGCGACTGGAGATGCTCTTAGTGCACGTAGTGAAGAGGTGGCCTACATAGGCAAGTACTGATGGTCGAAGATAGAGCCAGCTAGCGTCTAACTACATGCATGTAAACAAAATGGCCGAGCCGTGTGGCCGTTGCGGGAGGTTCGGCCTGTTGGTGCTGGACGTGCGTGCATGGAGCTAGTGGAGAGTGAAATACGGATCAAGCCGGTGTGTGGCTTGGCCGTGTGTGCATGTTTCTGTTTAAAAGCACTTGTAAGGGCATGTACAATGATGCTATCTTAGGAGTGTCATGTAGGATAAATGATGAGGTGGAGGAGAAAGAACTCATAAGAAAAGGCTTGTCTTCTCTTATTTAAGAGAATACAAGAGATGATCTTTTAACACAATATGTCTCACCACATTTTTAGGAATGACTAGTTATTGAAGATAAGGCTAAGAGATGACCCATTGTAGACTCTTTTTTGTCATATCTAAATTACATGCAAGACTTAAGATAAGACTATTTTATCAACCATTGTACATGCCCTAATCAGTTGCATCTAGCGAGAAGAAATACAGAAAAATGGCACAAGTTGTGTGCGTGCCAAAGCTTGTGTTGGCAATGGTCCTACGAGCCATGGTTTCGCCCACCAATGTCGACTATCACAGCGATGAAGATTTCGTGGTCATAAGGTGGCCGCTCCTTCTTGCCCAAGGTGCTCCAGCATATCTCCCTACCACGGCCGACCCCAAGGTGCCCGCCCTAGCCTATTGTGCTCATCCACGGCCGACCCCAAGGTGCCCGCCCAGGCCTATTGTGCTTATCAATGAGGCACTCACCCCTATGAACACACACGTACACATATCTTTATAAGCACCTTCGAGAGACTGAGTCGTTATATCATCTTGAGATTTACGAAGCCACCGTAGGCGTCTCGTGGACGTAAATGTATCCTCCCACCGAAAGCACGTCGCCAGAAATCCTGAAATTAACTCAGGAATAACGCGAGCAACAAGATTTGAACCCTGATGGGTTGGGGATACCATTGTCCACCTAACCATCTCAACCACAGGTTGGTTCGCGCTCAGACAGGTTAATTTATGGAATCGGTGTGTTCCATTTTAGAAAAAAAAAGATGGTACATCTCCCCCAGCGGTTTATCCCTGAAAACCGGGGCCCTCTCACCCACATCGTTCCCCTTCTCGTCTCGACCCAGATAGGGTTTCAAGTCTGCCACTCCTCCCTGCCACGGTGCATCTCACCGCCCACGCTGCTTCTTTCTCCCTCCAAACCACTCTCCCTACATCTAGCTCGCACCACGCCCCAAGGTCACCATCCTCCGCAGAGCCAAAGTTGAAGCACCACGGTGCAGGAACATCGCGGCGCCACGCCAAGTACTCGCCTCATGTCCATGCCATCGGAGACATGGAGGACAAGAGGCCCTATTCCCAGACCCACGTCGCCTTTTGCACCTCCGTTGATTGCCCTTGCCGAGCCCGTTTTCCCGGCGTCCTCACTCTGAGCATCGCTGCCGATTCTCCCCTCAAGCGTCTGCCTCCCAGGATCCGACTCGGCATCCTACCTTCCTCTATCCCAGTACAGTACCATCGATTCATCGTCAAGCTGCCGGGAGACGGAAGAAGGGAGATGTCACCGGTGGTCGTGCAATCGCACAGCCGTTTGTGGGGCGAGGTTGGACAGAGCCACGATTCCGGGCAACAACTGGCCCAGGGTCAAGATCTGGTCGAACTGAGCATTTGTCTTAGCCCTATATATGTCTACTAATTCAGAGAAGCTCAATCTAAACAAGTCTTTTGGTTGTTGTTTTTTTTGAAAAAACTTCCAATCTATTCATCTCCAATCATGGCAGTACAACGAACACCAGAAATAAAAACTACGTCCAGATCCGTAGACCACCTAGCGACGACTACAAGCACTGAAGCGAGCCAAAGGCGCGCCGCCGTCATCACCCCTCCATCGCCGGAGTCGGGCACAACTTGTTGTAGTAGACAATCAGGAAGTCGTCGTGCTAAAGCCCATAGGACCAGCGCACCAGAACAGCAACCGCCGTCAATGAAGAATAACGTAGGTTGGACGGATTCAACCCGAAGACACACGAACGTAGACGAACAACGACGAGATCCAAGCAAATCCACCAAAGATAGATCCACCAGAGACACACCTTCACACGCCCACCAACGATGCTAGATGCACCGCCGGAACGGGGGCTAGGCGGGGAGACCTTTATTCCATCTTCAGGGAGCCGCCGCCGTCTCGCCTTCCTGAGCATGATACAAACCCTAACAAGACAGGAAAAAACGACTGAAAACGGAGCCCTCCCGCCGGCCCTTGGCAGGATCCACCGCGCCCCCATGGCCCTAGGGCCACCGGAGACGAGGCGGACCTGCGGCGGCGCCGGCGAGAGGCAGAAACCCTAGCTTTCTTTCTTGGAGGAGGAATAGAGGCTTGTTCAGTAGCTTTTGAGGACATGACCTATTAATGATGTGCTCTCATGTTTCCACCCTCCATTTTACTCTTGAATTAACCCCTATACACACGTCTGTCTTCAGGTGGTTTTCACTACGCTACATATAATGTAGTTTTATTGATTTCCAAGCTCTTATGTGGTTATATTATGTGCTATCTCTTTCGTTAGGGCAATTACAGCAAGGAAGTAGGCCAAAGAGAAAACGTCAGTGGTTTCAAAGGCCTTACCCAGGTCCACCCATTAAGTATATCAAAAGCTTCACAAGTCAGCTGCCTTGGTTGATTCCCAAGGAGCAAGAACACACTATAAAGTTCAAGGAGTAAAGAAGCAAGCTGGCAAAAGGACTCAAACCCCTCTACTCTTCGAAGTAGCTACTATGTAAACTGCATTTTTAGTTGCAATCTTGTAGTTATCGCATGTGTGAATCCATGTTATGTTACCAGCAAGAGTCTCCCGGATTCTACCTATGATTCCTCAAATTGATTGAGCAACACAACATGAGTAGAAAAGATGCGCAACTGTCTCAACATTGTCACAAAATGAGCAAAGTGGATTCCCAGTCCAGTTTCTTTTCCACAAATTATCTCTCGTAAGTGTTAGAATTAGAGATAGAATTCTGTTGTAATCTCAACAAACTCCTTCTCCCTCTCTGTTACGTATCTATCCTATCGATCTTGCAACCACCGCATCCTGGCGATCGGTGAAGACTTGTAAGCCACAGCAGAGGCTATTCCTGCCCACAATCAATATAAACCACGCGACTCCCTTACGAGGGAGTAGGAACGCTTCCATCTGACATGGTATACAGAGCCGTCCTCTTCCTATCGATCTAGCCAATAGCCTCCTTCCTCGATCACACCCTCGCCATCACCCCCGCCATGTCATCCTCATCCACCATCTCGCTCAACCTTGGTGATCTCCCATCTGAGAAGCTCACCAATACCAACTTCATCCTATGGAAGGCACAGGTCATGCCGGGCCTGCGAGGAGCGGAGGTCACCGGCCTACTGGATGGATCAGATGCAGCGCCACCGAAGACGGTGCAGCAGCAGCAGGCGGACAAAACTACCTCCGCAGCACCCAATCCTCTGTATGTGCAGTGGATATCAAAGGACCAGCAAGTCCTAAGCCACCTCCTGAATTCTCTGTCAATGGAGATCCTCGCCCAAGTTGCGAGCAAGGAGACGACGTTCGATCTCTGGACTGCCATCACCACCCAGTTCGCCTCGCAGTCCCAGTCGCGCATCACCAACCTACGGATCGCCATCACCAATACAAAGAAGGGATCTATGTCCAGTAGCGCCTACATCTCCAGGATGAAGAACCTGGGGGATGAGCTCGCGGCGGCAGGTCGCCCCGTATCGGACCCAGAGATGGTGGACTACGTGCTTGCCGGCCTCGACAGAGATTATGACCCTGTTGTGGCAGCCATCGGTGCAGTCAAAAACCAAATTTCAGTGGATGATCTATTCGCTCAAATTGCACCGTTTGATCAGTGCGTGGAGATGCTCGGCGACGTTCCTGACACAGGCTTTAAGACCTCGGCGAACCTAGCTTACAGGAGGCGCGGGCGTGGCTACAACAGAGGCCGCGGGCGCGGCAACAGAAGGGGCTGCGGCCGAGGCAGGCGCCCCTCCCCAACTCCATATGGTGGAAACGGCTGCGGCGGAGGTGGCCGCGGTTGCCCACAGCAACAACGTCAGCAGCAGGTTCGAGACTACCTAGAGTGCCAAATTTGTTAAAAGCATCATCAAGGAGGTGCTCGTGATTGTTCGCATCACTATGATGATGAAGATGAACATGAGGAGAAGGGGGCCAACATGGTCACCGACTCCTACGACGTCGACACAAACTGGTATGTTGATACCGGCGCCACAAACCACATCACAGAGGAGCTTGACAAGCTGACGATCAGAGACAAGTATCGTGGACATGACCAAGTGTATACTGCAAGCGGTTCTGGTATGAAAATCACTCACGTTGGTAGTTCAATTGTCAAAACCCCCATAAAAAATTTGCATCTAAAACGAGTCCTATATGTCCCTACAACAATGAGAAATCTTCTTTCAGTTCATAGATTTACTCTTGATAATCATGTTCTTATTGAATTCTATCCTTATTTCTTTTTGGTAAAGGACTTGGACATGAGGAGAGTGCTTCTTAGGGGCAAGTGCGTGGGAGGTCTCTACCCACTTATATCTTCGTCATCACCATCAAATAAACAAGCCTTTGTTGCTGTCAAGCCTTCTTCAGCAAAGTGGCACAGTAGATTAGGCCATCCTTCATCAGCTATTGTTAAATTCGTTCTTAGCAAGAATAAACTTCCCCACTCTCATGAGTCTAGTATTGAGTCTGTTTGTGATCCATGCCAACAAGCTAAAAGTCATCAGTTGCCATATCCTATTTCTTTCAGTATTTCCACTACACCCTTGCAACTTGTGTTTTCTGATGTTTGGGGGCCAGCCCCTACCTCTGTTGGTAGACACTCGTACTATGTCAGCTTCATTGATGACTATAGCAAATTTACATGGATCTATCTTCTCAAGAAACGATCCGAAGTGTTTCAAGTTTTCAAGAACTTTTAGAATCTTGTTGAGCGAAAACTAAACACTAAAATCATTGCCATGCAAATCGACTGGGGAGGTGAATACAAGAAACTCAATCTTTTCTCCAAGAACTTGGCATCTCACACCATGTGTCGTGCCCTCATGCACACCAACAGAATGGCTCGGCGGAAAGAAAGCATCACCATGTTGTTGAAGTAGGGTTAGCTCTACTCGCAAACGCATCCATGCCACTAAAGTTCTGGGATGAAGCATTTTTAACTGCTACATATCTTATCAATTTGCTTCCTAGTAAAGTCATCACATTTGAGACTCCCGTCACACGTCTTTTTGGTACTACTCCTGACTACAAATCACTTCGTGTATTTGGTTGTGCTTGTTGGCCCAACCTTCACCCATATAATACATGCAAGCTTGCTTTTCGACCCAAGAAGTGTGTATTTCTTGGATATAGTCCAATTCACAAGGGAGTTAAATGTCTTGATGTTTCCACTGGCAGGGTTTATATATCTCGACATGTCGTATTTGATGAATCCATCTATCCCTTTGAATCACTTCATTCTAATGCCGGAGCACTCCTCAATAAAGAGATACTCCTTCTTCCACCACATCTCCAAAACATTGATCATGGGGGCGATAATTGTACTAACCCAACTGATGATTATACTAGTGGAACTGTGCCTCTTCGTATGCAGGATCATGCAGCAGAAATCGGTTCACCAAATGATCAAAATTTTGAAGAAAATGATCTGGTATTGCATGTGCCAGAAGAAGACGGAATAGGCGCGGAGCACGAAGCAGATCCCGCGTCACCTTCAACTCCTGTGCGTCAGGCAGCCTCGGATCAGGCTCGCAGATTTGCACCGGATCATGTGCCATGCAGAAGCCCACGCGCGGGTCCGCGCCAGTTGGAAGGCGACGCGTCACCCCATCCAGACGAGACGCCGCGTCCCGCACCGCGTCCCACGCGCGGGCCCAACGGGTCGACAGCGACAGGAGGATCCGGATCGGGATCCCACACGCATGTGCCGGCTGGCAGCGCGAGATGTTGTGCGGCGGCTGCTTCTAGCGGATCGCACACAGAGCAGGCTACACGGTCTGGATCAGGATTTGCTGTGGAAAGTGGATCTGAGTCCCCAGGATCCTCTACGGCAAGTGCTACTGCATCAACCTCTGTGCCGCAGACTGCTACATGCCGGAATCAGCCTCAACAAACGGTTTCACGTGTCACAACTCAGCTTCAGAAAGGTATACGAAACCCAAAGGTTAGAACTGACGGCACTATAACATATGGTATGCTGTGTATCATAGGAGAACCAACAAGGTTGGAAGATGCATTAGGGGATCCAAGATGGAAAAGTGCAATGGATGAGGTGTACTCAGCTCTCATGAGGAACAAGACTTGGCATCTTGTACCTGAAAAACGAGGTAAAAACATTATTGACTGTAAGTGGGTCTACAGAATCAGAAAAAGGGCAGATGGCACAACTGACAGGTATAAAGCATGTTTAGTTACAAAAGGTTTTAAACAACGTTATGGTTTACACTATGAAAACACATTTAGTCCTGTTGTTAAGGCTGCGACTATTAGGCTTGTGTAAGCTATTGTTGTTTCCAGGGGATGGAGCTTGAGACACCTAGATGTTCAGAACGCGTTTTTGCATGTTGTTCTGGAAGAGGAGGTTTACATGAGACAACCACCTGGGTATGAAAACAAGAAAACACCTCACTATGTGTGTAAACTTGATAAGGCACTATATGGCTTGAAACAAGCACCAAGAGCATGGTACTCAAGGTTGAGTTCTCAGTTAAGGCACCTTGGTTTTGTGGCATCCAAAGCTGACACATCTCTCTTTATCTACAGCAAAGCAAACACAACTATATTTATCTTGATATATGTTGATGATATCATAGTTGTAAGTTCTTCACAGGGTGCCACTAATGCTCTTTTGCATGATCTAAGTTCAGAGTTTGCTTTGAAGGATCTTGGTGATTTGCACTTCTTCCTAGGCATTGAAGTTAAGAAGATTCAAGATGGCATAATACTAAATCAAGAGAAATATGCCACTGAACTTCTAGATCGTATGGGGATGAAGGACTGCAAGCCCTCACCCACACCATTGTCTTCTTCAGAAAAACTTTCAGCCTTTGAAGGTGAGCCAAGGAAGAAGAGAGTACAAAATACAGAAGTGCAGTAGGAGCCCTACAGTTTCTTACACTAACAAGACCAGATATATCCTTTGCTGTTAACAAGGTTTGTCAGTATCTCCATGCACCTACTACTGTACATTGGACAACTGTTAAAAGAATTGTATGATATATCAAGCACACTGTGAATTTAGATCTTCAGTTCAGGCGTTCTACCTCCACCTTTGTTAGTGCATTTTCTGATGCTGACTGGGCAGGGTGTAGTGATGATAGAAGATCAACTGGAGGTTTTGCTATCTTCTTTGGTGCTAATCTTATTTCTTCGAGTGCTAGAAAACAAGCCACAGTGTCCAGGTCAAGTACAGAAGCTGAATACAAGTCACTAGCAAATGCTATTGCCGAGATTATCTGGGTAGAATCATTGCTCAATGAATTGGGAATTAAACAACATCGTGTGTCCTGCTTGTGGTGTGACAATTTGGGAGCTACATATCTCTCTGCAAATCCAGTGTTTCATGGTAGAACCAAACACATAGAAATTGACTTTCATTTGTACGAGAAAGAGTTGCAGAGAAGAAGCTGGACATACGGTTTATTCCTTCTAGAGATCAAGTGGCAGATGGTTTCACTAAAGCTTTGCCAGTCAAGTTATTTGAAGAATTCAAGAAGAATCTTAATGTAGGATAGTTGAGATTCAGGGAGGGTGTTAGAAATAGAGATAGAATTCTGTTGTAATCTCAACAAACTCATTCTCCCTCTCTGTTACTTATCTATCCTATCGATCTTGTAACCACCGCATCCTAGCGATCGGTGAAGACTTGTAAGCCACGACAGAGGCTATTCCTGCCCACAATCAATATAAACCACGCGACTCCCTTACGAGGGAGTAGGAACGCTTCCATCTGACAGTAAGAATAGAATTTTGGAATAATTGGCAAAAAAAAATCAAAGCAAACGAAGCTTTCCAAATCTACTGATTACGAGCCCCGGGAATCCCACGTTCCAACCAATTATAGAGAGATTCATAGTGAACAAATTATTCTAAGAAAAGGACCACATCACACCATCGGTAACATCACTTAAGTTGAGAGTTCTAGCACTGTCAACAACCACATTCCAGTGCATCAAATTATCATCACACAACCTATGACGAAATTTTAACTGATAATCAGATGATGCAAATTCAGAAATAGTACAACCTTGATTCTGACAAATATCAAATAAAATAGGGAAATGATTCTCCAAAGTCATATTATTTAACCATGGATCTTCCCATAAGCCGATATAATTACCATTATTCAGCACCAGTTTTGTACCAGCCATGTGTACATCTTTTACTTTCATTATGGCTTTCCAACAAGCGGAATCAGTAAATATAGGTTTTATGGAGGCCACGAGTATAGTATTGGACCTGAGAGACTGAAACATATAAAATGTCATGTGGTCGATGATGTCTCTCCTGGAAACGAACAAGTTGAAATTCTTTCCTTTGCCATCATCGCCTGCACAACCACACCGAATTAAACACATAGATATTGTCAACCAACCGGAAACATGCATGACCATGAAATTAAGCTCAATTAGTCTTATAGTATGTGCTCACTTGTTTGTCCCAATTAGTGGTGCAAAAGGAAATGAGGAGAAGCATGACCGTTTGCGCCACCAGCCCGCTAAGTATTCCCAACCAAAGCCCCTGCATGCATATGCATCGATGGAGCTGAAAATAATCTCCCAGCTATTACTAGCCAAATGCTAGGTTGGGATAGTATATACCACGTACCATTCCTCCAAGATGGCAGACGAATGTAAAAATTAATGCTGCACGGATACCAACAAGGTAATACGCAACGAAGTTGACCAAAGCGCCAATCTTTTGTTGTCCGCTGCCCCTAATAATGCCTGCAAAATAAACAACTTAAATTTCTTGCTCGTTCACCATGTGCATGAAATGCAACAATGTTGTTCTACCAGCCGCGGGCCATCAAAGTCAGCCAAAACCCTCCAACCCAGCCCTTGGCTCCTCCAGTGTTGGCACCTCCGTAGCTGATGAAGAAGAAGGCCGGGAATCGCGTGAAGGGAATGAATGGCAGGCGACTCCTGCATCGAAACAGATAGCAAGCCGGAGCAAAACATATGCATGGCATGGTTTGTACACACCCGAGAGAACGTAGTGGAAGCCGTCGAAGAAGACGGAGATCGAAAGGATGAGCATCATCCTCGCAACATAGTCAATCACTTCCTTGTCGTTGTTGTAGGCATAGCCCCATAATCTGCGCACCAGGACCATGACAAGCCCTTCCGCCGTGCCTACAATGAATGCCAACAAGATGACAACACGGGCTGCCAAAAGGGCTGGCCGCCGTCGCCCAGCTCCAAGTTCGTTGGATACGCGCCTACTGCATGCATGCAAATCCATCCATCCATCCATCATTCTAGCTAGGCTTTAGTTAGCACGTTGATTAGTGGAAATTCATGACCGACCTTATGCCGCAGAGAGTCCATTCGGGACCGTACCCGTCAAGGAGTTTGTGTTCAAGCTAGGTCAAAAGAAGTCAAAAAAGATCAGAAGCAATTAACATGCACACATAATATATACTGGAGACTGGAGTAGTACCAGATGGAGAGCACGGCCGTCTCCAGCTTGGGATTAGGGAGAAGGCCAGAAAGTAGCACCATGATGCCAGCCTTGGACTACTTGACACGACCTTCTAGTTTACCTATGAGCTGGATACTCTCGAACTCTCCGCCGCGCCCATGTCCAGCGGCCAGCTGCAGCCAGAGTGTTGGTCCGGTCGTCGGCTCTAGGCTTTCATAGAAAAAGAAGAGAATGGAGGCGGAGGCGGAGGCGGCCGGCCGCGCCAAGCGTCCAAAATCCCAAGTCCAGGCGTTAATTCACGCGAGCGCACGCGCTATACCAAGCCTCTGTGCATACGCATGTAGTATTCTATGCAACAAGGAGAGATCCTTGTATGCTACTCACAACCTTCTTCCCCCGGCGAGGTGGGATTAAAAAAGTCTAGGATGGATGAGTGTGTGGGCAGGCGTGCAACCATGCATGCATCAGACATTTCCTTTGAGGAGGCAGACGTCTTTATGCTGGGCTAGGCCCACATGCATCAATTAGGACGTTCTTAGTATTAAAAAATATTTACACAAGAATGAGTACATGCCTACACGTGGCTCGAGTGAATCGATGTAATGCAACGAGCAACGATGTGTGCATGAGCATCTTGTGCACCATGTACGTACTTCAGGCGGGCAACGCTCAACACGAGCATCTTGTGCACGACGCCGGACGCGCCTAGTCCCTCCTCTATCTCTGTCAATGATACTTTCAAGTACCCAGCCACCACGACCTGTTGAGACTTGAGGGAGTTGTAACCACACGTACGTATATCCTAAATTTGTTTATAGCCAACAGTTCCAGTAGGTTCCGGCCAGGCGACGTCGCCAAGTGGAGCTGGTTTGCCATGCAATTCGTAGCTGGGAGCATCACAAGTCCTGGCATCCTTGTGCGCTCATCGTACATGACGATTCGATCACCGGTGTATGCTAGCCAGTGGATGACACCGTCACGGAGGACGACGGGGTCGTTGTGGTTCCTGGTCGACCAGCATGTATAGTCTCGGTTGCTCGCAGAAGTGATAACACCCCAGCTACTAGAGGAGGATGTGGCGGTGTATACGTTGATGCTCGATCCGTTGAAAACGATGAAGATCAGCATGAAGGAGCAGTTGATGCTGTCGGCCACGGTGAGCAAGACATATTTTTGAACATTGCATATGCTAATCTGAGATGGTTTTGAGAGGAAGGTAAGATGGCCTGTCATGGGGTCGTACACGCACAGGCCGGAGGAGCCCTCTGACTCGCGGCAAAGGACGATGAGGCCGCCGCGGGACGTCACCGGATAGTACCGGTCGACGAGATTGGCGCCATGGCGCGATATGAAGGGCGACAGGTGGTTGTGGCAGAAGGACACCGCGGTAGTCGTGATTGGGTGTACCAGAGTGAGGCGCCAGTAGTTGTTATAGGTGGAGAGGTCAGCGAGGATGGAGGGGGCCGCCTGCTGTTGGGTGACCCGGCGGATGAACGGCGGGCTTAGAATTTCACGACGAAGGTTCTTGCAGACGGGGGTGCATCGGATGAGCGTGGCAAAGTCGTTCCGTAGCATGAACTCGAGCAGGGATCAGCCGGGAGAGCCTCCGGATCTCCAAAGCTGGTGTCGCCGCACATATCGTGTTTTGTCGGTGGCGTTTCTCTGGCGCCATTGACGGTGCTTGTTTGAGTTGGAGAAAGGGCCGCATTTACGTCTCAACCCCGGCCCGGGCGTTAATATTGACACACACCAAACCGAATTTGTGTGGAATCCGGTAGCTTGTCGGATCGGACTCGGGAACTCATATTAGCTCTTGCAAAGAAGGAAGGAAAGGTGAGTTTGATTTTGAGTTGGCGGTGCATGCTTTTTTAAGTTGGCGGTGGACCATGTAGGCGGATCGGTCGACGAGGGTTTGACAAGCTGCATCGCTGGGTCGTTGTGGAGCCGCAGAGAGGCGTCCAAGTAGCGCCTGGTCGTTGACATGGGTCGTCGTCCTTTCTTCCGAGTCTCAAAGTTTTGCTGTGGATCTCATCTAGGCAGTCACGGAAAAAAAGAAGGATACTTTTGGATCGACGAAAAGGATACTTATGCACTCGTACGTGCCGGTGTATGTACGTATTCCACACCGGATCCATTCTCCCTTTCTCTCTCGTTTTTTCTCTCTTCCGTATAACGTACGAGCCGGTCCCTTCAGATGGATCATCATTGCAAACCCAAACAACCGACCACTAATTAATTTCCCTCCTCCCTTCCCTAAGAAAATCTCCCTCCCACTCATGTAACCAATCAAAAATAAAAAGTGATGATTTGCACGTACGCGGCCGTCCAATCCAAAATTAACTTATGCATTGATTCAGTCCTTCACACGTGCTGCCGTTTTCCTTAATTTAAGCCCTTTTTTAATTTCTTTTTGACTTTTTTTTGCGAGATTTCTTCTTTTTGACTTGACGCACTAGTAGTAGTACCAGCTAGCTGCTTGCTTCAAACTTGAAACCAGTAGCCGCATTCATGTCTATACTATACGTGCGCTTTTTTTTTCTTTAAAAAGAAAAAAACAGCTGCATCAATCAAAACAATGTGTAGAGGAAGCTCTGCTTGCTTGCTTGCTCTGCTGAATGGTGATGTTTCAGTCAACAGTAGTACTCAGTTAATAATGCATGCATGCAACCTTTTTCTTTTAGGGAATGGAAAACCTGGACCTGTGTAAGAGACATCAAATACCCTTGCAATAAGTTGGAAAAATCTCTCCTCGCACACGGTCGGGCTTAAGAGCTTCTACAGCCAGACTTGCAAATCCGACCCCTCAGAAGTCCACCGGGCGCACTGTAACGCATCCACGTATAGTAACCGGTCACGTCTTAAATATTCATTCTACAACCAGAATCCGGATACCTCAAATTAGAAATCTCAAATCCATATTATTACATGCAACATAAACCGATCTTTATGCGGAGCTCGTCTAACTCGACGGCGCCCATGTCCGGCGGCCGGCTGCACTCCCCAAAGTGTTGGTCCGGTCGTCAGCAAGGTACATTCGGGCATGGGACACGAGCCGGCTCGCGGGACTCAAGGCGTCACCGTCTCCCAATGCCCTATGCTTCCTCGCCGGAGCCTGGAACTCGGACGGTGCCGGTAGACGTCATATCGATGATGGGTCTGTCCTGGAGCGAGCCGGCGACTTCCCCCACGATGCGGTTGTGGTGCCCGGAGTGGTGCACCATTGGGGCGCCGGAGAATGCGACTCCGCCTCGCCAACGTCCACCGCCGCCTCCTGCGCCTGCAGCCTCGCACGGCGGGCACGCCGCACCATGTTTATGTCGGCCGACGCACATGGTGCATCCATGGTAATGACTATATATATAGAGGACATATGAGGTTCGGCCCTAATCATGGACAACAAAATCGTCCATGTGCAAGAAATGATTGATCAGTAAATGCACAACCTTCTTAGAGATTGTCATGCGATGTACAATGAATCAACAGAAAATAAGGACCGTGCCTTCCAAGACAGAATTCACTGTTACACATAAATGTATATCCCAAACTTAAGAACATGCTATTATGTCATTTGTAGATCCCAAACTGGAACACCATTTATTTGGTGGCAAAACAACCTACTTAACTAGTCTGTGACCATCCATCATGCAGCAAGAGCTAAGTTGAAGATGGGCCCATGAAACAGTTCGTTGCATTAGGTGGAACATGCTCAGGATTTAGCACTATGCCATCACAACTTGAAAAAATATACCTCAGACCCGTCAAATTAAAGATTCATCGACAGTTTCACAAACCAGAATCTCATTCTACTTGATTACAGCATGTTCAACAATTAAAGAGGACACATGAGGATCATCCATAATCATGGACAAAAAAATCTTTCATGTGCGAAAAATGGTTCATCGGTAAATGCACAACCTTTTGCCATATAAAGTTTACTCATTTTTTACATCGAGTAGCAATTAGGTACAAAAACAGTGAGCAGCTTAGATGGGGGTACAAAGTGAAATAACACTATTCAGTTGAAAAACAAACATAACTAGTACGTGACCAACAACCACACAAGCATCATACAAGACCAATGTATCTATCCTACATCAGCAGCTGTGGATGCATCATTCATGCGGGTTAAGAGATTTGGATTCAACTGAACCATTCATCATACCAAGGGAGTTCAGACTTCAAAACATTCATGATATCAATGCTATTCAGATTTTGGAGTAACACTCATCATATCAAAAGGAACTTGTTTGTCAATCAAATGAGCTGGATGTATGATACATACATGTGTGTTGCTGATGGTGATGCCATTCCGGTTGCCAGCATCGATGTCGACCTTTTGTGGTGGTTGGGGTGGTGGACGACGGTGTCCTCCTGGTCAGCTAGGGTGTGCGATCTTGGTGGTCCTTCTGCACAAAAAATCAATGATTTGACTGGTTACAAAAAATCACAGATTTGACTGGTTCCACACAAAGATGAAGATGGGCATTGCAGCAGCATGCATGGATGAGTCGTCGGATGCACTAGGCAGAACATACTCAGGATTAAGCAATCATCACAAAGTGACCAAAAAAACCGGAGACAAGTCAAAATTACAGATTCATTAACAGCCTGGAACCGTCTTGGAGCCTCCTCGGCATTGTTGAGGAAATCGTTAACTGGTAGCTGCTCGGTTGGCTGATGAGTAGGGGATTAATCGGCTAATCGGCAAGTTAATCGGCCATTTAATCAATTAATCGGTCGATTTATCAGTTTATAGGCTACTCGGTGACTCTACGAGTAAGGATTAATCGGCAAGTTAACTGGTTAATCGAATGAATTCTTGAACAGGGCTCCTCGGAAGTTTTGCCCGGAACTTCCGGGGCAGACTTATGCAACACACCATTTTGGCTCTAACTTTTGCATATGAACTTCGATTTAGACGTTTTTTATATCAAAATCGATTCGACAAGACAAAGACAATCCGTGTAGAAACTTTTCCCATATGAGGCCATCTTGGGGGCATAATCAGCCAAATAGTGTTCTGAATACAAAATCTCAGTACTTCAAACGCAACTTCGGCCTTAGAGATGAGATCGGATGACTACAGCCCAAATATTAAAGTTTCTCCTTTTGATGATACGAAACTATCTCACTTTGAGCACTTTTTCATTTGAAGCCTTCTTAATTATGTTTTTGACCATGCCAAAATGTGATGTCAACAGCAGGGGCGGCGCTAGGGGTATTCTTGGATCTTCATGTGAATACCCATGACTTTTACAAAACAGTGTTGATTTTGGCAAAAGAGTGACAATTTTTGAAAAACAGCAATGATTTTGAAAAAATGAATACACATGAATACCCGGTTGCAAATCCCTGGAGCCGCCACTGGTCAACAGTCGGTGTCTGTACCGTGTTAAAAAATCAAAAGAAAAAGAATAGGAAAAGCATCGGATGGAAAAAAGAGAGAGAATGAGAGCAACGCGTATCATATCCGACCGGCACAGGCCCGAGCCGAGTCAAGTCGGTTCGCCGCAGCAGCCAGCGACATCCACCGCGACGCGGTTGCACCGCCCAGAGTAGTGCATCATGTAGGGCACCGAAGAATGCTGCTCCGGCTCGCCAGCACCCACCGCCGCCTCCCGCGCCCGCTGCCTCGCACTGCGGGCACGCCGCGGTATGTTTACGTTGGACGATGGACATGGTGCTCCCATGCCCTTGGCGTCCAACGGGAAGGTTGCGCGTCCGCCACCGGGTTTGGACGCCAGACGGACCGCGCTGCCTTCGGTGAGATAGTGATGGAACACCTAGCGCCAGATCCATGCATCATTTGGGGGGCCGCAATGGATTCTTGACGGAAGGAGTCATAGTACCGCCGTCGGGCGCCTACCTCCAGGGATTGTTTGAGCGCAAACCGGACGACCACGTCTTCTGGGCCGCGTGGAATGAGCTTGGGGTACATGTATCTGGAGGTGTAGGACTCGGATCCTCTGCCCACCATGCCGAAGAAGGCCAGAGATTGCCGGCCGGGAGCTTCGATGGTGGAGAGGAGTGGAGTGGAGAGGATTGAAATGGATAGAATTTGGTCTGGCGAGGGGATGAGGAGAAATGTATATGGGGTCGGGTGGGGCAACAAGGACCGAGACCGATATGGCGAACGTGCCCGGGCATCCCATATCCACCCTAAATTTGGGCTGGATATGAGGGTGCTGGTCAGCACGATCGTTTAAGACTTGTTTGGCGCGCCCGTTGAGGTCAGTGTTTTATGACCGGTCAGTGACCGGATCGTCCGCTCAGATGTTTGAGGTGGGCTTGGGGTGTCGGACCGTAGATGCTCTAAGTCCTGGGTTACCAGCGAGCCGACTATGAGGACCTCAATTACGGCATAAGACTTTTCCTTGAGGATGACCTACTTGGCCTTCTCAGCGGACATCCCGACAACCTTCAGCCACGGCGTCTTTGCTCTGCTGGCTCCGGTGCCCCCTCCTGCATGCTCTGGATACTTCACGCCGCTCGCCTCCATAGAACTTATGTTCTTCAGTGAACTCTTGGATCAAGAAAATTAAAGCGTTAAGCATGGTACAATACCTACCGAAGAAATGGGTAAACAAAGATGACAAGGCAGTACACAGTCATTCACCTGAAGAATTGATTGAATGCTCTAGCTGAGCAAGAAGGTGATGATATTCCCCGCGAAAACAAAAAAGAAGGTGATGATGTAGCATCGGCTTATTGCGTGACATTTATGCAAGAGGATCTTGGTAGTTAACTAAGTTAAGGAGAAGTACACACCAGGAAGATGTTGCTACAAGTCGATTGACCCGTGAAACGCTTGGTATGCTGCCGTCTTATATAGGGGCCAATGAGCACCCCACCTTGTATCACGCGCTCCCTAGAGGTATTTCAGAGCTAGCTTAACTGAGGCATGCAGTGAGGAATTTCAACAACAAACTAAACAAGAAGATTAACTGCAGTACATCTAGATCTAGTTTCTACTCCGAGCTGATGAACGCGCGGACGGCCGATAATATTCGATGATGTTGACCGGCTAGCAAGTTGCGCTCTGGGTGAGACTTGATTTGCATAACACATTGTGTGGACGGGAGAAAGATTGAGCAATCCACCTTAGGTGGTGCTGCGTGTGATCTCTGTTTATATAGGGCAGGTACAGAGGGAGCGCCAAGCGCTTAGCGAGGGCGCGCGGTCGATCGTGGTGATCGTGTACAGGGGCATGCAAGTGCATGCAGGACGTGGGCGAGCGGGGGTTCCATCTATACAACTAACACCCCGCCGCAGTTGAAGCATCCGGCGGACGGATGCATAAACTGGAACGAAACTCTTGGAACGCCGAAGTTGGGAGCCCCTTGGTGAGCACGTCCGCGAACTGCTGCGTGGTTGGCACATGGAGCACGCGGAGCTTGCCGAGTGCCACTTGTTCGCGGACGAAGTGGATATCCAGCTCTATGTGCTTTGTCCTCCGATGGTGAACTGGGTTGGCGGACATGTACACCGAGGAGATGTTGTCACAGAACACCACGCTCGCTTTTGGCATGGGAACGGAGAGCTCTGCCAAGAGTTGTCGAAGCCAGCAGCATTCTGCAACGGCGTTGGCGACGGCGCGGTACTCCGCCTCCGCGCTCGAGCGGGACACGGTGGCCTGGCGTTTTGAGGACCAGGAGACAAAGGAGTCACCGAAGTACACGGCGTAGCCGGACGTCGAGCGGCGTGTGTCGGGGCAGCCGGCCCAGTCCGCATCCGAGTAGGCCACCAGGTCGAGTGACGGCGCGCGCTGGAGATGGAGTCCGTGAGACGTGGTGCCCCGCAGGTAGCGCAGCACCCGTTTGGCGAGGGCGAGGTGCGGTGCGCGCGGATCGTGCATGACCAGACAGCATTGCTGTACTGCATAAGCGATGTCAGGGCGTGTCATGCACATGTACTGGAGGGCACCCACGATGCTGCGCTACTCGGTCGGGTCCGGAACGGGTGCGCCGTCGACAGCAGAGAGCTTGCCGTGCGTGTCAACAGGCGTGGGCAGCGGCTTGCAGGACGCCATGTTGGCACGCTCGAGCAGTTCCTCAGCATACTTCTGTTGGGAGAGGAAGAAGCCGTATTCCGTGCGGGTGACGGCGATCCCGAGGAAGTAGTGGAGGGGGCCAAGGTCCTTCATGGAGAAATCACCGGAGAGCTGACGCTGCAGGCGTTGAAGGAGAGCCGTCGATGAGGCCGTGAGGACGATGTCGTCGACGTAGAGTAGGAGGTAGGCGTCGCCCGCGCTGCAGTGGAGCACGAACAGCGAGGGATCCGCGCGTGAGCTGACGAAGCCGAGCTGGTGCGCGAAGGCCGCGAACCGGGCAAACCACGCGCGCGGCGCCTGTTTGAGGCCGTACAGCGACTTGTCGAGGAGGCACACGTGCTCGGGGTGGTGTGTGTCGACGAAGCCCGCAGGTTGTTGACAGTAGACGCGCTCGGAGAGACGCCCGTGGAGGAAGGCGTTGTTGACGTCCATTTGATGGACCGGCCAGCTGCGCGTGGCAGCAATGGTGAGGACGACGCGGATCGTGGCGGCCTTGACGACGGGAGAGAATGTCTCGTCGAAGTCCACGCCAGGTCGCTGAGAGAACCCGCGCAGGACCCAGCGTGCTTTGTACCGTTCGAGCGACCCGTCCGCCTGGAACTTGTGGCGAAACAACCATTTGCCGGTGACGACGTTGACGCCGGGTGGCCGTGGTACGAGCCGCCAGGTTGCGTTCTCCATCAGCGCCCGGTACTCCACCTGCATAGCAGACAGCCAACATGGATCTTGCAAAGCAGAACGCACCGATCGGGGTATGGGTGAGATGGCGGTGTCGGTGACTGTGGCAGTGAGACTGTCGGCATGTTTGGGGTTGGGCAGGAACTTGCCAGCCTGAGCACGCGTAGTCATGGTGTGGGTTGGGATGGGCGTGTGTGACGCCCCCGATTCAATCGTACACTAATCATGCACGTAAATGTGTACGATTAAGATCAGGGACTCACGGGAAGATATCACAACACAACTCTACAAATAAAATAAGTCATACAAGCATCATAATACAAGCCAGGGGCCTCGAGGGCTCGAATACAAGTGCTCGATCATAGACGAGTCAGCGGAAGCAACAATATCTGAGTACAGACATAAGTTAAACAAGTTTGCCTTAAGAAGGCTAGCACAAACTGGGATACAGATCGAAAGAGGCGCAGGCCTCCTGCCTGGGATCCTCCTAACTACTCCTGGTCGTCGTCAGCGGCCTGCACGTAGTAGTAGGCACCTCCAGTGTAGTAGGAATCATCGTCGACGGTGGCGTCTGGCTCCAGGGCTCCAGCATCTGGTTGCGACAACCAGGTAGAAGGGAAAGGGGAAAAGAGGGAGAAAGCAACCGTGAGTACTCATCCAAAGTACTCGCAAGCAAGGAGCTACACTACATATGCATGGGTATATGTGTAAAGGGCCATATCGGTGGACTGAACTGCAGAATGCCAGAATAAGAGGGGGATAGCTAATCCTGTCGAAGACTACGCTTCTGGCAGCCTCCGTCTTGCAGCATGTAGAAGAGAGTAGATTGAAGTCCCCCAAGTAGCATCTCCATGTAGCATCTCCAAGTAGCATCTCCAGTAGCATCGCAGTAGCATAATCCTACCCGGCGATCCTCCCCTCGTCGCCCTGTGGAAAAGCGATCACCGAGTTGTCTGTGGAACTTGGAAGGGTGTGTTTTATTAAGTATCCGGTTCTAGTTGTCATAAGGTCAAGGTACAACTCCAAGTCGTCCTGTTACCGAAGATCACGGCTATTCGAATAGATTAACTTCCCTGCAGGGGTGCACCACATAGCCCAACACGCTCGATCCCATTTGGCCGGACACACTTTCCTGGGTCATGCCCGGCCTCGGAAGATCAACACGTCGCAGCCCCACCTAGGCTCAACAGAGAGGCCAGCACGCCGGTCTAAACCTAAGCGCACAGGGGTCTGGGCCCATCGCCCATAGCACACCTGCACGTTGCGTACGCGGCCGAAAGCAGACCTAGCCTAGTGGCGTTCCAGTCCAATTCGGCGCGCGCCGCTCCGTCGCTGACGTCTGAAGTGCTTCGGCTGATACCACGACGTCGGGATACCCATAACTACTCCCGCGTAGATGGTTAGTGCGTATAGGCTCGTAGCCAACTCAGATCAAATACCAAGATCTCGTTAAGCGTGTTAAGTGTCCGCGAACGCCGAACAGGGCCAGGCCCACCTCTCTCCTAGGCGGTCTCAACCTGCCCTGTCGCTCCGCCACAAAGATCTACACAGAGGGCCGTCGGGACAAGGTCCTTTCAGCCCCCAATCCGTGAATCACTCGCGGGTACTCTTCGAGCTGACCCGACTTTAGTCACCATCTGTATAATATGTGTGTATGTATAGTATATACCCGTGATCACCTCCCGAGTGATCACGGCCCAATAGTATAGCAAGGCAGACTGACAAGAATGTAGGGCCAATGATGATAAACTAGCATCCTATACTAAGCATTCAGGATGGCAGGTAAGGTATCAACAGATGTAGCAACAATGTCAGGCTATGCATCAGAATAGGATCAACAGAAAGCAGTAACAGGCTACACTACTCTAATGCAAGCAGTATAGAGAAGAGTAGGCGATATCTGGTGATCAAAGGGGGGAGGCTTGCCTGGTTGCTCTGGCAAGAGAGAGGGGTCGTCAACTCCGTAGTCGAACTGGTCAGCAGCAGCGTCGGTCTCGTAGTCTACCGGAGAGAAGAGGGGGAAGAAATAATGAATACAGAGCAAACAAAGCATCACAAAATATAACAAGGCAATACGCGGTGTTCGGTGTGCCCTAACGCGGTAGTAGGTGATACCGGTTAAGGGGGGGAAACATTCGGGAAAATATCCCCGGTGTTTCGTGTTTTCGGGCAGAGGAGCCGGAGGGAGAAAGTTGCGAGTTCGATAGGTTAGGGGTGTGTGGCGGACGAACGAACTGCGTATCCGGATTCGTCTTGTCGTTCTGAGTAACTTTCATGTTGAAAATATTTTAATCCGAGTTACGGATTAAAAGATATGATTTTCTAAAGATTCTATTAATTTCTGAAATTTAATTAATTATTTAATTTAATTCGAAAATGGATTTATGACATCAGCATGATGTCATGCTGACGTCAGCAGTCAACAGAGTTGACTTGGTCAACCTGACCAGTGGGTCCCACTGGTCAGTGACACATTTTAATTAACATATTATTTAAACTAATCATAATTAATTACGGGGTGGGCCCCACTGTCATACTAATTAATTAAAAGTAGTTAATTAGGTTAATTAATCATTAAGTTAGTTAACCTTAATTAGTTAATTTAATCAGAATTAATTAAGTTAATTAGTTAGTTAATTAATTAATTAATTAATTGTTTTCACTATTTATTTATTTATTATTATTATTAATTCCTTTCTTTTAAAAAAAACGTTCTGGGGGCTGGGCCCCGGCTGTCATTGGACCAGGGGCCTTAACGGGTCAGGCCCACGGGCACCGCCCGAACGGGCGAGGGGAAAGCGGGCGACGAGCGAACTGGTGCGGGTGCTCGCACCCGACGCCATGAGAGGCGAGGGCGAGCGCGCCTGGGGCCTAGGTGGCCGGCGACGACGGGAGCAGCACCGTGCACGGGGAGTTGCGGGGGACGCGTGTTAGGCGCCGGCAGCTACAGGCTGCAGGGGGCGGCGGAAAAGCGAAGCCCCGGCGCGGCAGCACGGGAAGGCAGGGCACAAGGCCACGGGAGGAGGAGATGGCGGGGACGAGGCGGTGCAGCACGGGCGCCGGGCGC
>NC_041381.1:26407407-26408450 GCF_002162155.2 Triticum dicoccoides | reverse complement strand
TGGGCGTAGGGGGCGACGGGGTTCGTTCCCGCGATCCGATCTGGATCGGGGAGGAGGGGGGGAGAGCGAGTGGGGAGTGGGGCTAGGGTTTCGTCGCCCGAGGGGGTTAAGGGAGTGAGGGGGGGGGGATGGGCCAATGGGCCGGTCGGCTGGGCCGTTTGGCCCAGTTGGCCAGTGGGTTTCCCCCCTCCCTTTATTTATTCGGTTTGTTTTTTTTCTTCTCTTATTTTTTCCTTTTCTGTTTTAATTCATTTTAAAATATTCAGACACTTTATAAAAATGTGTGCACTCCACCATAATTACCGATGTAATATATGACAACTACGGAACTTTTTAGTTTTAATTTTTGAAAACTTTTATTGTCATCATAAATTTGAATTTGAATTTCGAAACGGTTTTGATTTAACCCATGATTAACTACAGTGACAGAGGTGACGTCGCACCATCAACGTGAGATTACTGTAGCATGATTATCCGGGCGTTACAAATCTCCTCCACTACAAGAAATCTCGTCCCGAGATTTAAGAGGGGGGTAAGGGGAAAGTTCTGGTTACGATATTCTAACGGATCTTCTCAAAGAAGTTAATCCCTTTCGCTGGTGTCTTCAATCCTTTATTCCGATGCATCATGATAAACTTGTCATCATTTCTTCGGGAACTCCATCGTACTTACGAAAAGATAAGGGGCAGCTCACTACGACATAATGCTTTTGAGGGAAACAATCTGGGGTTAACCCATGAAATAGTATAAGATTATCTCTCGAGTTGAACATATGAAATACCTCGAGAGTAAGGTACGAAGGTACCATAATAGGCTCCAAGCGGATAGATAGTTGCTCGAAGCCTGAACCAGAGTGAGAAAGGGGTTCAGAGTAGCGAGAGTAAGTATTGCGTCTGATACCAGAATAGATCAATAGGACAGTGGCCCGTGGATTACATACGAGTCCACGCGCGAGGAATAACCTTGGGAATAGGGGTGTACAGGACAGTCAGGTTTCGATCCTGTGGAACTGTGGGTTATGGGCCCACCATGTGTGTTTTTTT
>NC_041381.1:26400928-26406852 GCF_002162155.2 Triticum dicoccoides | reverse complement strand
CGGGGGGGGGGGGTGCTAGGCATAACATCATGTTACCGGGTCATCAAAGGATCATCATCATAACTCTTGGAAAGTTGTCCCAACCATCATATCCGACCGAGATTCAGATCCGATTGGTGTCAGGATACCTCAGACTTAGGATTCCTGAGAAGAAAAGGTGCAACGCAAATTGACGAGACGACATTGTAAGATTCTCGGGGAAATGAACTATGAAGGGATTTCCGTTAACAAGAGTTCATCATTAACCCAAGGAGAGAACAAGGAGGTGTCTGGTGAACTCAACGGCAATTCATCGAGATTTCCAAAAGATGGATTTCCACAATTATGTGAACAAGGAGATAACATTTGTCGGATCAAATGAGAAAATGGTGTATGCACGAGGAGAACATACACAGTTAAACATTGGATGAGAGGTGCACCGGGAATATGGGCTGGGTTGCACGACCAATGCCGGAATGATGATTCAATAATCAATAGTCTAAGAATGAACGACCGACCATTAACTTCAAAGCAATAGGGTTGCTAGAAGGAAAGAATACAAACAACACCGTTCACTTGTTGGAATTAACACGGGGACCAAGAAAGAATGGTGACGGTGAGAAGTATTTCTATGTCAAGAATTCTCAAGAGGTGGAACAAATCTCAGAACATTCTTGACATAAAGGATGGCATTACTCCAAGGTAAAGAAGAACAATTGCTGGATAGCAAGGAACTCAAGGTATACACCAAACATGAACAAGCTTGTGTTGGTGGGAAGGCAATAAAGTGGTGGACGATAATACAATTCATCGAGGGCAAGGATGGTATTTCTCATCATGAATTCAATTGATATCCTGGATGAGCTCAGAATGTTGATGATCACGACACCTTTGTCGCGAGAGTTCATGAAGAAGTAATCGATCGGTGACGACATCAAGTCAAGTAATGATGAAGTGAAAGGTTATTGGAACCAAGGGTACGACACAAACTCGAAACCAAGCTTGTTGTTCAAGGCGAAATGATATGACGATGAGGATCGACGTAAGGTTAGTTCATCGTCGAAAATTGGTGCTCCGAGAATAAGGACCAGGTAGCACAGTTAGAATCGTCACGACAATGATATAGCCAAACAGGCTAGGAATGGCGTGATCGGGTACTAACTCGTACTTATAGAAGCTTACTGAAGAGTTGTTGAACCGTAGAGCGGACTCGGTTCAGTTATCGGTGTCTTTGAGTGTTCAATAACTCAGAGCCCGTGAAAATTGGAATAAGTGGGAAGGTAGCACTTGATGAAGAACTCATAAAAAAAGTTATGCAGTTCCATGATAATCTCGAGATACCAGGGGGGTAATACTCGACACAAGATCAAAGTAAAGGTTGGACTGGTGTATTGATCCATAGAAGACAATTGTTTTAACTTGTCCGAGAAATGAGATCAAAGAAGAACAATCATGGTCGGAACCATGATTGCAAAAGGCCAGATCCTAGATATAAGATGAACTTATACCAAAGGAATAATTCATTTAAGAGAAGCTTTAATGATAAGATCTACATCGTGTCCATGGGCATGAACACAAGTTCAAGGTCGACTCCTACTTCTCCAATGCATAACCTTTCATTCACTTCTCACGTTCGATGAAGTTGCAGTGTTGAAATTTTATCTGGTGAAGCACCAGAAGAGTATGACTCGTGAAAACTTTCGGGTTCACACGGTTTAGAGAAGGCATATGTTCAACCCATAGGGGCTGCTTAGAAACATATACCACAAGTTTCAAGAGTAAATAACACAAGCCCGAAAGCAGAGCATGGTTGGCCAAGCAGAGGATACAACTTAACAAAGGCATTATGTATCAGGGGAAGAACTCACAAAGTGATCAAATGTGAAGGACACGGTCGGATAACAATCCAACAAAGGACTTGATGGTCCACAAAGGATCTGATACGAGTATCCGTACTCAACTAGAGGAAGAAGAATGCAAGGAGATCAGATTATAGAAACAACTGACTAACTCAATTGTCAAATGCAAAGGAATTATGATTTCCAAATCAAGGGATCAGAAGCAATGCTCTGTTTAGGGATGGATAAGTTGAATAGCCTTAGGGTACAATCAACGACAATTGGATTGGTCGAGAACAAATTCCAGTTAAAAGAATGGAAGGTCAGCCGGAAAGGTAATTTATAAGGATCAATAATGATTGCGTGTATTCGCAAACATATTGAGTCAACAGACTCAAAATGATAATGACAAGGAATGTCAATAAGACTACGAGACTTATGGGATTAACCATAATGCAAGCAGGCAAGAATTTCAAGAGCCAAAGGCTCTAGAGGATTTTCGGAAGATCGAATAGTATTTTGAAGACTTTTGTGAAACACATGAACAACTGGGGATGAGCGGATACTCGACAAGTGCGAGAATTTATTTGAAGGGGTATTCATGTGGCAAAGAACTGCTAGGCAGTAGGCACAAAGTACTCTCGGAACAATAAAGAAAACTTCGGGGTATCTTGTAATAACAAGATCAATGGGGGATGATCGTATGAATGGCAAGTGTAAGTAGTTATCCATACGGATTTATCGGTGGTCAAGAATAGCAAAAGTGATGGGCACAAAGTCTCGAGAGAACATCAGAGAGTATCTTCGGAATCTTCTGTTTAGCAGACGATCATCTGAAGTGAGGGGCTCTCTGGGAGAAAGTACTTGCGAGAACCTAAAGTTAGTTTTGTTTTTAGCAAAATCGTTTAACACGAATAAAAGAGAGTTCAGAATCCCAGAGTAAAGATCGAGGAGTAAAAGATCCTACTACCACCCAAATGGCGACGTGTGCCCGTAAGACACACAGCCATGTTAGTAAAAGTTTTGCAATGTCTAGACTCGACTTCGGCCAAGGAGTTGGAAAGGGGGATTCCTACAGGCAGTCGGCTCTGATACCAACTTGTGACGCCCCCGATTCAATCATACACTAATCATGCACGCAAATGTGTACGATCAAGATCAGGGACTCACGGGAAGATATCACAACACAACTCTACAAATAAAATAAGTCATACAAGCATCATAATACAAGCCAGGGGCCTCGAGGGCTCGAATACAAGTGCTCGATCATAGACGAGTCAGCGGAAGCAACAATATCTGAGTACAGACATAAGTTAAACAAGTTTGCCTTAAGAAGGCTAGCACAAACTGGGATACAGATCGAAAGAGGCGCAGGCCTCCTGCCTGGGATCCTCCTAACTACTCCTGGTCGTTGTCAGCGGCCTGCATGTAGTAGTAGGCACCTCCAGTGTAGTAGGAATCATCGTCGACGGTGGCGTCTGGCTCTAGGGCTCCAGAATCTGGTTGCGACAACCAGGTAGAAGGGAAAGGGGAAAAGAGGGAGAAAGCAACCGTGAGTACTCATCCAAAGTACTCGCAAGCAAGGAGCTACACTACATATGCATGGGTATACATGTAAAGGGCCATATCGGTGGACTGAACTGCAGAATGCCAGAATAAGAGGGGGATAGCTAATCCTGTCGAAGACTACGCTTCTGGCAGCCTCCGTCTTGCAGCATGTAGAAGAGAGTAGATTCAAGTCCCCCAAGTAGCATCTCCAAGTAGCATCTCCAGTAGCATCGCAGTAGCATAATCCTACCCGGCGATCCTCCCCTCGTCGCCCTGTGGAAAAGCGATCACCGGGTTGTCTGTGGAACTTGGAAGGGTGTGTTTTATTAAGTATCCGGTTCTAGTTGTCATAAGGTCAAGGTACAACTCCAAGTCGTCCTGTTACCGAAGATCATGGCTATTCGAATAGATTAACTTCCCTGCAGGGGTGCACCACATAGCCCAACACGCTCGATCCCATTTGGCCGGACACACTTTCCTGGGTCATGCCCGGCCTCGGAAGATCAACACGTTGCAGCCCCACCTAGGCTCAACAGAGAGGCCAGCACGCCGGTCTAAACCTAAGCGCACAGGGGTCTGGGCCCATCGCCCATAGCACACCTGCACGTTGCGTACGCGGCCGAAAGCAGACCTAGCCTAGTGGCGTTCCAGTCCAATTCGGCGCGCGCCGCTCCGTCGCTGACGTCTGAAGTGCTTCGGCTGATACCACGACGTCGGGATACCCATAACTACTCCCGCGTAGATGGTTAGTGCGTATAGGCTCGTAGCCAACTCAGATCAAATACCAAGATCTCGTTAAGCGTGTTAAGTGTCCGCGAACGCCGAACAGGGCCAGACCCACCTCTCTCCTAGGCGGTCTCAACCTGCCCTATCGCTCCGCCACAAGATCTACACAGAGGGCCGTCGGGACAAGGTCCTTTCAGCCCCCAATCCGTGAATCACTCGCGGGTACTCTTCGAGCTGACCCGACTTTAGTCACCATCTGTATAGTATGTGTGTATGTATAGTATATACCCGTGATCACCTCCCGAGTGATCACGGCCCAATAGTATAGCAAGGCATACTGACAAGAATGTAGGGCCAATGATGATAAACTAGCATCCTATACTAAGCATTTAGGATTGCAGGTAAGGTATCAACAGATGTAGCAACAATGTCAGGCTATGCATCAGAATAGGATCAACAGAAAGCAGTAACAGGCTACAGTACTCTAATGCAAGCAGTATAGAGAAGAGTAGGCGATATCTGGTGATCAAAGGGGGGGGCTTGCCTAGTTGCTCTGGCAAGAGAGAGGGGTCGTCAACTCCGTAGTCGAACTGATCAGCAGCAGCGTCGGTCTCGTAGTCTACCGGAGAGAAGAGGGGGAAGAAATAATGAATACAGAGCAAACAAAGCATCACAAAATATAACAAGGCAATACGCGGTGTTCGGTGTGCCCTAACGCGGTAGTAGGTGATACCGGTTAAGGGGGGGAAACATCCGGGAAAATATCCCCGGTGTTTCGTGTTTTCGGGCAGAGGAGCCGGAGGGAGAAAGTTGCGAGTTCGATAGGTTAGGGGTGTGTGGCGGACGAACGAATTGCGTATCCGGATTCGTCTCGTCGTTCTGAGCAACTTTCATGTTGAAAATATTTTAATCCGAGTTACGGATTAAAAGATATGATTTTCTAAAGATTCTATTAATTTCTGAAATTTAATTAATTATTTAATTTAATTCGAAAATGGATTTATGACATCAGCATGATGTCATGCTGACGTCAGCAGTCAACAGAGTTGACTTGGTCAACCTGACCAGTGGGTCCCACTGGTCAGTGACACATTTTAATTAACATATTATTTAAACTAATCATAATTAATTACGGGGTGGGCCCCACTGTCATACTAATTAATTAAAAGTAGTTAATTAGGTTAATTAATCATTAAGTTAGTTAACCTTAATTAGTTAATTTAATCAGAATTAATTAAGTTAATTAGTTAATTAATTAATTAATTAATTAATTGTTTTCATTATTTATTTATTTATTTATTTATTATTAATTCCTTTCTTTTAAAAAAAACGTTCTGGGGGCTGGGCCCCGGCTGTCATTGGACCAGGGGCCTTAACGGGTCAGGCCCACGGGCACCGCCCGAACGGGCGAGGGGAAAGCGGGCGACGAGCGAACTGGTGCGGGTGCTCGCACCCGACGCCATGAGAGGCGAGGGCGAGCGCGCCTGGGGCCTAGGTGGCCGGCGACGACGGGAGCAGCACCGTGCACGGGGAGTTGCGGGGGACGCGTGTTAGGCGCCGGCAGCTACAGGCTGCAGGGGGCGGCGGAAAAGCGAAGCCCCGGCGCGGCAGCACGGGAAGGCAGGGCACAAGGCCACGGGAGGAGGAGATGGCGGGGACGAGGCGGTGCAGCACGGGCGCCGGGCGCCGTAGTTGGCCGTGGCGAGGCCGGACGGCGGCCCGGGGCGGCAACAAGTGCGGGGAGAGGACGAGTGGGAGCGCGGGGGTGCGTCCATGGGCGCGGCCGGAGCATGGCCAGGGCGCGTCGAGAGGCGCCGGGGTGCGGCCATCGAC
>NC_041381.1:26397620-26400322 GCF_002162155.2 Triticum dicoccoides | reverse complement strand
GGCCAATGGGCCGGTCGGCTGGGCCGTTTGGCCCAGTTGGCCAGGGGGTTTCCCCCCTCCCTTTATTTATTCGGTTTGTTTTTTTCTTTTCTTATTTTTTCCTTTTCTGTTTTAATTCATTTTAAAATATTCAGACACTTTATAAAAATGTGTGCACTCCACCATAATTACCGATGTAATATATGACAACCACCGAACTTTTTAGTTTTAATTTTTGAAAACTTTTATTGTCATCATAAATTTGAATTTGAATTTCGAAACGGTTTTGATTTAACCCGTGATTAACTACAGTGACAGAGGTGACGTGGCACCATCAACGTGAGATTACTGTAGCATGATTATCCGGGCGTTACAGCGTGGCACGGCGACGTGGACGTGGCGGCGCGGGTGGTGGTGGACCGGTGCTGCTGGGAGCAGTGATGGGTACGCTGCTGGATGCAGCGGGAGGGGTGGCCGGATCAGCAGTTAGTGTGGGCGCTGCGAGTGAGGGAGGCGCGGGCGTAGTGGTGTTGGCGGGAGGGGAGCGATCGACCACCGCGTCTGCATGGTGGTCTGGGGCAGCGGCTGGCCGTGCCCGCGCAGTACGGGGCCGCCGGGGGACGAGTGGGAGCACGAGCTCGTCGTCGAGGAAGGGAGTTAGCTCGGGCGGCGATGTGCTGGAGTGATCGCGAAAAGGAAAATGATGCTCGTCGAAGATGACATGAGTGAGATGATCACTCGCTCAGTTGCGGGGTTGAGACATCTATATCCCTTGTGGTCAGTGGCATAGCCTAGAAGAACGCATGGCGCCGAGCGCGGGGCGAGCTTGTGAGGGGTTGTGGCCGTGAGGTTGGGGAAGCATAAACACCCGAAAACTCGCATGCTGTGTAGTCGGGGTGAGGCTGGCACGGCCGTCTATTGAGCAGAAAGGTGGAGGTTTGCAGTGCTTCTGCCCAGTAGGAGAACGGCATATGAGCATGGGTTAGGAGTGTTCGGGCTACGTCATTGAGTGTACGGAGCGCGCGTTCGGCGCGCCCGTTCTGCGGAGATGTGTACGGGCATGACATACGGAGGGCAATGCCGAGCGAGGCGAAAAGGGCACGTGATGTAGCATTGTCGAACTCTCTACCATCGTCTGTTTGGATCGTTAGGACAGGGAGATTGAAGTGGTTTTTGACGAAAGCGATGAAAGCACGTATAGTAGGGTAAACGTCTGATTTGTGGCGAAGGGGAAATGTCCATGCAAAATGACTGTAGTCGTCGAGCAACAATAGATAGTATTGACAACCAGATTTGCTAGGTACTGGGGAGAGCCGGCTCCCCGCCGACACCACCACCGACACGGCTCGGCGAAGCAGTTGGGAAGGAGTGGGCAGCGGAAGAGGTCTATAGACGGGAGAGAGGTCCAGCGTCTGATACCATGTGGACGGGAGAAAGATTGAGCAATCCACCTTAGGTGGTGCTGCGTGTGATCTCTGTTTATATAGGGCAGGTACAGAGGGAGCGCCGAGCGCTTAGCAAGGGCGCGCGGTCGATCGTGGTGATCGTGTACAGGGGCATGCAAGTGCATGCAGGACGTGGGCGAGCGGGGGTTCCATCTATACAACTAACACATTGGTCGAGTGATGTATATATTATATAGTAGAGAGATTACGAGTAGGTAACATCACACACTCTAATACAACTTTGCTTATGTGACACATATTTAATGAAGAGAGAGGTGCTTGTGATAACTAGCTAAGTTACCGGAACATCACACACTCCAAAAAACAATGAGTCTATAACCTAATAAATACATCGTTGCATGACACTACATAGATGTTCCTACCCACTATGGAGGTAGTAACATAGTCTAGGGAAGTGTGTAAGTTAATAGCTTATGTTCTTGCCCATTGTGACCAGCCTGGTAGGGTTCTAGTAGCAAGGTACACGTGTCACACGACTTGCATCCACAGGTTCCTCGTGGACACATCCATTAAGTTGGGTCAAGCAAGCAACCTACAGGTAGCTGCCGAATTGATACGGTCTTGAATGCTCACTTCCATGTACGCGATAAGAGATAATGTCTGCAGGTAGTCTAAAATCATAATATATTAATATTAAGGATAATAATATTATTTCTCCAGAAAACTATGAACTTATTATAGTGTAGTCTCAAGAAAATCATGGACTTATTATAGTGTAGTCTCCAGAAAATCATGGACTTACTATAGTACTTCCTCCCGTCCTTGATATAAGGTGTATAGTTTTTTGAGAAAAAAATCAAAATATAAATTGTATTGCGTTGCACCACTTGTTTGGATAATTTTTTGAGGAATTTGATTACATTTCCTTATATCAAGCAACCTCCTCTATTTTATCATGTCAATTAGTTAGGTGAAATCTCGTCCATAACTTGTGAAATTTTCTCTCCATGTGTGTTCTTTAATTACCGTGCCCAAAAAAATACACCTTATATTTAGGAACGGAGGGTATTATTTAACTACCGAGTTACTCGAAGGATAATAATATTATCCCTCGAGCAAATTATGGACTTATTATAATGTAGTCTCCAGACAATCATGGGCAGCGAAGGGAAGCGGCGTGGCTGCTGCTACAACTGCGGGCAGTGCGGCCACTTCCAGCGTGACTGCACGAGGCCGCGGAAGGCAGTGGCGACAGAGCAAGATCTCACCCTGGAGGTCAGCGACGAACTCGGGCCAGCACTCCTATAGGTCGTGGCT
>NC_041381.1:26382664-26397377 GCF_002162155.2 Triticum dicoccoides | reverse complement strand
GTGTCGGGTGCGGTTCGGGCCACGCTGGCTCCGTAGCGTGTGCATGCGTGTGTAGCAAAGGTGTGTGTGTGTGTGTGTCAGTTGGCGTGAACCGCGGAAGAGCAGCCGTGTCGGGCGCTGGATTCGGCTGCGTAGGGCGCGTGCGTGCGCCGGGCGCGCAAGCTGGGGTCTGTGAGTGGGGTGCGTCAGAGGCGCGGCGTGCACATCAGTGCGCGCGTGTATAAAGCCTACTGACTCCTGTGTAATGGCCCTAGCAGATGGAGTTCGTGCTCGAGGAGAAAAACAAAAAAGCCGCTCGCACGGCAGAATGTTTGTGCGCCACCATATCGTCTGTGTCTTCTCTCTTGCAATATTTTTTTGTCTCCGGTGATCGCCGGCCTGTCGTAAGGCCGTCAGCCCCCACACCACTTTTGCCGAGTTTGTCGCCGACCGACCCTCGTCATGCAGAACCGCGCCATCCTCGAGGCCCTCCAGGCCGAGCGGGCTGTGGTGGCGAACGGCCGCAAAGTCCAACTTTGCGGCGTCAAGTGGGGGTGGATCTTGATGGACGACGCTGATGACGAAAAGGTGCCCTCGATTCACCCCGCTGCCAATGAATGACCACGAGTATGTCCACTACGGCAAGAGGGTCATTTGGCTATCCTACGCGCCATCTATTACTGTTAGATGATTCTACGTATCCCCAACCGGATCGACCACGTGTTGTAATTGATCCTGTATAGTTGGTTACCATATAAGGTTAAAACCGACTTGATGAACTTGCGATACAAGTTTTGTAACCCTGTATATATACCAATCAATGAGATCAATCGAGGCGTGCACTTGAGCATCCCGATCATATTACATTACATGGTATGAGACACCAGCCGTATCCTCCCTCCTTTTGAAATCCTAATACACATAAGCCTCTCCAATCGAATCCCAACCTAGCCTTCTACCTGCACCATGACAGCCGACGATCTCAAGAAGCTCGAGGCCGAGTTGAAGGAATGCGAGTCTCTCCTGCAAACTCGCCAGGAAGAACTTGATCGTCGCGCCGCCGAGATGGGCAAAGCTCCCGCAACCTCCCCAGCAGCCTCCACGCCCAGCCCTTCCACCTATGCCACCTCCATCAAACTTCATGTACCCATCACCTCGACCTGACCGCCTCCAACTACACCAACTGGCGCGAGTTGTTCCTCGTCGCCCTTGGCCGCTATGGCCTTACAGCTCATGTCATCGGTGATGCCTGCGCTACTCCCTCCGACACTTCGCCGGCTTCGGATTGGGGCAGCGACGACTACACGGTTCTCTCTTGGATCTATGGCTCTATCTCCATCGACCTCTTTGGCATTGTCATGCGCCCCGGATCCACCGCGCACGATCTGGGACGCCATCAAGAATCTCTTCCGCGACAATAAAAAGCACCGGGCAATCCAGCTGGAAACAGAGTTCAGGAACACCCCGCAAGGCGATATGACCGTCGGTGACTACTGCACAAAGCTCAAGTCCCTTGTTGATTCTCTCATGGATGTTGGCCAGACGATCAGCGACGAAACACTCGTCCTCACCCTCCTGTGTGGCCTCAACGACAGTTTTGCCCACCTCCGCTCGTTTCTTCCGTTCCAGGTGCCCTTCCCCTCGTTCCTGCAGACCCGCTCGGCGTTGATCCTTGAAGAGAGCCAGAAGAAAACTGATGCCAAGAACGCGGCATCCACTGCCCTTTGGGCTAGCGGGAATAGCATCATCCCGAGCGCTGGCGGTGAACGTGCTCCTCTCCCTATCATCTCCGGGGGCGTCGGCTCTGGAGGATGCGGAACGGGCTCCACCTTCAACCGCGGCAGTGGCCGTGGACGTGGCGGACGCGGTGGACATGGCCGCGGCCGCGACAATCCGTGGCAGTTCAACCCATGGACGGGTGCTCCGACGCGGGCATATCTTCAGCAACAACACACACAGGCTCCATGGCAGCAGCCCTCCTCTTCCTGGCAGTCACGTCCATGGCAGGCTCCTGCTCCAGGTCTACTTGGTCCTCACCCCAACACTGCTCCTCAAGCTTACACTGCGTACGGCCATGCCAACAACAACTCCAACATGCTGCAGTCACCTTCATCAAGCTCGACGGTCGACCCTGCGCTTCTAGCGGCTCTCAGCAACATGCAGATTCCCGGCACACATGAGTGGTATATGGACTCTGGTGCATCCTCCCACATGGCATCAAATCATGGTAACTTCGACTCTCTAATACCATCTGCTTCTCAATCTGTCACTGTTGGTAATGGTGCTACTCTACCCATTACACATATTGGTTCCTACTCTCTAACAAGCACATCTATTCCTCTTTATTTACGCAAAATTCTCATCGTTCCACAAATTATCAAAAATCTTGTCTCTGTTCATCAATTCACCACTGACAACTCTTGTTTCGTCGAATTTGACCCTTATGGTTTCTCTGTGAAGGATCTTCTCACCGGGATCGTGATTCTTCGATGCAATAGCTCCGGTCCCCTCTATCCAGTCTGCCAAGCCAGCCATGAAGCCCATGTCACCACATCTCCTTCGGATATTTGGCATCGTCGCCTAGGTCACCCCGGCTCACACACCATGTCGCGTCTTGATCAACTTCAGCACATCCCCTGCAATAAAGCCGGCTCTACTTTATGTCATGCTTGTCAATTAGGAAAACATGTTAGGTCACCGTTTTTTCCATCACAGTCCTATACTATTCGTCCGTTTGAGCGTCTACATTGTTATCTTTGGACATCCCCTGTACCCAGCTCGTCTGGCTATTGCTATTACTTAATAATTGTCGATGATTTCACTCAATATTTTTGGAGCTTTCCTCTTCGAAAAAAATCTGATGTTTATAACACATTTGTCGCCTTTCATGCTTATGCCTCTACACAGTTTAATCTCTCTATTCAATCCATCCAATGTGATAATGGCAGAGAATTTGACAACACTAAATTAGATGTTTTCTGCGGTAGCCATGGCATTCTATTCCGTTTTTCCTGCCCCTACACATCTCAACAAAACGGCAAGGCCGAGTGAGCTATTCGTACAACTAATGATGTTGTTCGTACCTTACTATTTCAAGCCTCTCTTCCTTCTTCCTTTTGGGCTGAAGCCCTACACACTGCCACCTATCTCATTAACATTAGACCAACCAATTCATCTAACCTTACTACACCCTTCTTTCTCCTCCACGGTCATCATCCTAGGTATCATGATCTCCGTGTGTTTGGATGCCTTTGTTATCCCAACACCTCATCCACCACACCACATAAATTAGCTCCTCGTGCCACTCGTTGCTTATTTCTCGGCTATCCTTCTCGGCATCGCGGTTACCGATGTCTTGATCTTGAAAGCCGGCGAATCATCATCTCCCGTCACGTTACATTTGATGAGAACACCTTCCCATATGCTCCAACACCTAGCCCTCCCAACCCCACCTCACCATGACATATTCGATCCTCTAATCATTGACCCAATTCATACCACGACAACCAAAACCCCTCCATTCCCTACAGCAGCAGCCGACCCATCTGCCGTGGCAAAGAAAACCTCCACTATTCCTGCCACGGCAGCGCCCCCACCCGAACCATCCTCTCCTATTTCTCCTACCGCCTCCATATTACACACTCCCAACAACTCACCAACCCCTTCTCCTATCCCTACCCCACCACCACCACCTCCTATACATCGCACTCGTCGCACAACCGGTAAGCTACCCGGTCCCATCGATCGTCTTAATCTTTCCATCACGGTTGGCTCCCCTCTTCCACATAATTATCTTGTTGCTCTTCGTGATCCTTCATGGCGCCAAGCCATGCAAGACGAATATGATGCTCTCATGACAAATGGCACTTGGACTCTTGTTCCTCCCACTTTGGGTACTAACATTGTTAGTGGCAAATGGATATTTCGCCACAAATATAACTCCGATGGATCTCTTGCTCGTCATAAGGCTCGTTGGGTAGTGCGCGGATTTACACAACAAACCGGCATGATTGACTGTAATCCTTCTCCAACACCTATAGACACCAAATCCAAACTTTCTGCCTCTGCCGGTGCACCGGTCTCTGATCCTTCTCAGTATCGTAGTCTTGCTGGGGCACTCCAGTATATCACTCTTACCCAACCAGAAATTTCATATGCCGTCCATCAAGTATGTCTTCACATGCATGATCCTCGAGAACCACATCTTCTTCTAATCAAACGTATTCTTCGTTATCTTAAAGGAACACTTGATCTTGGTCTCATTCTTTATTCCTCCTCTTCACACACTCTTGTTGCCTATTCGGATGCTGATTGGGCTGGATGCCCGGATACTCGCCGCTCTACGTCCGGTTTCTGTGTATTTCTGGGAGACAATCTAGTCTCATGGTCTTCTCGCCGACAGCCGACAGTTTCTCGCAGCAGTGCTGAAGCTGAATATCGAGCAGTTGCTACAGCCGTAGCCGAGACTTGTTGGCTGCGTCATTTGTTACTTGAGCTAAATTGCCCGCTTGACAGTGCCACTGTTGTCTACTGTGACAACATATCTGCAGTATACATGTCCGCAAACCCAGTGCAACATCGCCGTACTAAACACATTGAGCTGGATATACATTTTGTTCGCGAGAAAGTTGCTATTGGAGCCCTGCGCGTACTACATGTTCCATCTTTATCACAGTTTGCGGACATATTTACTAAAGGATTGCCGACACCATTGTTCCTTGAGTTTCGGTCCAGTCTTCACATCGGCGACGGCATGTCTCCACGTTCAGACTGCGGGGGCGTGTTAGATGATTCTACGTATCCCCAACCGGATCGACCACGTGTTGTAATTGATCATGTATAGTTGGTTACCATATAAGGTTAAAACCGACTTGATGAACTTGCGATACAAGTTTTGTAACCCTGTATATATACCAACCAATGAGACCAATCGAGGCGTGCACTTGAGCAGCCCGATCATATTACATTACAATTACGAATTCAAATGACACCAAACCAAACCAATTTAGCATCTCTGTGCTGCATGCATGCATGTCCGAGAGCATCTTCTGTGCATATGCGGCCAATTTGAGTAGCAAAAACAATTACTCTCGTGCTCCACGCCTGCACGTGTAAGAGCATCCTATCTTCGCTCGCCCATGTCGCATATATACATGTGACTATGTGAGAGCATCCTATCTTCATCTTCTCTCTTGTGATAGATGGCCCATATAAATAGACATATGTAGATGATGAAATGAGGTATGCAAATACCAGTATCAGTCAATCAAGTTGAGAGTAAGCTCCATCAAGTCCATTTGAGGAGCTGGCAAGTAATCCATATATCCCTCTCTCGATGCCTAGCACTGGCGTTGTTTTTATACACTCCCTTAACTAGACGAAGGAAGGAGCTACCTAACTATCTCCGTTAATTGTTTGCAGCGCGCACGGACGGCGATGAGCTGGCCGGACGCCGCCGCCACCAGATGCCCCGCCGGGGAGAAGAAGAAGACGTCATGGCCGGAGTTAGTGGGGAAGTCAGTCGAGGAGGCCAGGCAGGTGATCCTCAAGGACATGCCTGAAGCGGACATCGTAGTCCTCCCTGCCGCCTTTGATTTTGCCGCCGTCAGGTTTAAGTATCTCTTCGGAAGGTGTCCCCATGCATGTGTTGGTTTTTCTTCTATCTACCCTACCCCTTCAATCTCAAACCAATTTGAGCTCTGGTCGGTAGGAATGATGCAACTTGCACCACTTGTTGCAAATATCCGCTCACAGGGTCTCGAGAAAACCCTATACGACGCACATTGCGTCAAGTTGTCAAGCAATCACACAAGGTTCACAAGCAAGCGATGACCTAGGCCGGCCCGTTCAGCACTTCATCGATTTAGGAACCGTCTAGAAGGTTTCTAGCTGATTTTTTCGGTTTTGGGAACCTTCTAGGAGGTTCCAAAACCCTTTTTTCTGTCTCTATTTCTTTTTATGGCGTCGAGGGTACACGTGACGTGTTCGTGTGTCAACACACTTTTTGGCGACTCCGCTGGGGACCGAAGATCAATCATCATCATCCATCATGTCCGATCTTCCCAAGCCATCTGAGGTAGACGCCGATAACATCATTAAGCCCAGTCTTAACGAGATATCAGCCGATCATCGCCAAGTCTATGAGGAGTACAAGAAGGCGCGCGAAGAGAAGGATTTGCAGGAGTTCCTTGCAAAGTTCAAGAAGGATCGCCAAGGCAACATCACTCCGATTGAAGAAATCAAGTTTCCTCCTCTTCAAGCCGAGCAGGCTAAACCCTCTGTGAGTACTACCTTTTCTCCTGAGCAGTGGGCTGAGATTGAGAGTCGTATTGCTGATGGTAACAATCTAGTCTATCAAACTTTCATAGAAAATACTAATGCTCAGAAGAATATATCTCAATCGTCTAGTGGTAATGATGGTGTAGCTGCTAGTGTGCAAAACCCTAATCTGGCTTTACCTATCTCATCGGCGCCTCCCGTGCCGATGACTTATTATCCTACCCAAATAAATCAGATTGTGGCTGCACCCATTAATCCGATTATGAGCATGCCAGGTTCGGTGGCAACGCCGAACCCAACCTTACCTACAGCTACAACCACTCGACCACTAGCAAATTATGGGTCAACATACATGCCACAGTTCCTACCTACAACTAGTAGTCCTACTCCTCCTATGCCACTGCGACAAGTTTCATCGTCCACTATGGATGATGGTCTAGCTAATCTTAGAGAGGAGATGGTTAATATGCTTCGAGAGAATTTTGGGGTTGAGTTACCTCGGAATCGGATTTACCAAAAACCGTACCCCGAGTACTTTGATGCCATCCAGTGCCCTCCAGGATATATAATTCCAGATTTTGTTAAGTTCAATGGAGAGGGCACAAAAACCACATGGGAGCATGTTAGTAAATTACTTGGCACAATTAGGTGAAGCAGGCTCACTAAATGAGTTGAAAGTGCGTTTATTTCCTTTATCATTAACCGGTACCGCATTTTCATGGTTTTCTTCTTTACCACATGGTTCCATTCGAGTTTGGTCGCAGCTAGAGCAGAAATTTCATGATCACTTTTACAGTGGCGACAATGAACTCAAGTTGTCACATCTAACATTGGTTAAATAGAAGCATGATGAATCAGTCTCCGACTATGTCAAGAGATTCAGAGAAACGAAAAACCGATGTTTTAGTTTGGTGATAGCTGAGAGAGACTTGGCAGACCTAGTGCTGAGTGGTTTGAGAACTCCCATTAGAGAAAAGCTAGAAGGCTATGAGTCCTTAAATATTAACCAAGTCTTACACAGCCGAAGCAAAGATCTCAAAAAAGTGCATAGATACAAAGCCGATCGTCCAAAGATGAATATGGTGGAATATGATAGTGATCATTCGGACGATGAGGGTGATGTTTTTGCTACTGAATTTGTTTGGCCATCTAAGGCCAAACCCTTTACTTGCAATGACCTGAAACCGATTCATAAGAATCATGATGAAGAGGTGAAGTTTACTTTTAACATTGCTAAGTGTGATAGAATATTTGATGCTTTGCTGCAGGCTAAGATTATTAGAATATCTCATTTTTTACCATCGTTTGAAGAGCTGAAACGGCATGCTTATTTCAAGTATCATAATTCTTTTTCTCATGCTACTAACGATTGCAATGTTTTTCGACGACAAATACAATCGGCCATTAATGATGGACGATTGAACTTTTCTGAGATGCAAGTTGATAAACAGCCCTTTCCAATGAACACCATGGATTTAGAAGGTAAGAAGCTGCTCATTCGGTCGGAGGTAGCCAAATCTGCTAATAAAGCTAATGTCATTGTTGGTGAGCCCAGGAAAGACAAGGAGGGCGACAAGGTCTTGGGGAGACATGTTATGCTTGATAAGCAACCCGATGGTAAGGAAGTGATCAAGATCACCATCAAGAATCCTACACTCGGGGGGCAAACACAGGTGCAACAGGACACTCGAGTTAAATTTGTTAAGCCCAAGAGTCCTGAAGTTGGCAAGTGGAAGATGAACAAAGCTAAAGTACAGCGCAAACGAATCAAACCAACTTTTGACATGTTGCTGTCCAAGTACGCCAACCAGTCGACTGGTCCCAGCTCTAACCGGTCATCACACTTGAAGCGACCAAGGTCACCATCAGATGATATGTTCAGTCGGTATGCGAAACCGAGTGGACCAAAGGCACTGTTTCCACAAGAGCAGAGGCAAACTGTTTGGGACCGACTTGAATACTCATATAATGACCGACTGAACATTGGCGACTATTAGTCGGCTGGTCAAAATATGCGACCGAATGGAAACTATCCTAGTGTAAGAATGCACCCAGGTGGAAGCTGTCCAAATAAAAAAATATGGATGGGTAGATTTCATCCGAGTGAAATCCATCCGAGTGAGTTCCATCCTAGTGGATTCCATCAGAGTGACGTCCATCCGAGTGGATTCCATCCTAGTAAAAAGGTGCGCTCGAGTGGAAATTTCATGCATCTGGAAAGTTGAAAAGAATGGTGTGTTAAGTCACCAAGTGTTGCAGCAGTTGAGTCGGGAAAAGGCAAGGAGAAAATGGATGTCGACTCACTTATCTTGGGCACCGAAACATTCCCCATACAGCAGCCGACTGTGCATAACCACTCGACTGAGCCGATACTTGCTATCGCGCCAAAGCACCCGGTTAATGACCATGAAGCAAGCACCAGCCAAGTAAAGATGAGAGATGCTAAATACACTCGACCAAAGTGGTGTCCTCCAGGGCTAACAAAGACACAGAAGCTGAAACTACAGAGGTTGAGGAGTCGAGAGATGGCAGCGCAGGAGGCCGAGAAGCAAAGGGATAAGTTGTTCAATGACACTCGGCCCATGGTTCCAGCAAAACAAGTGTGGAGGTCTAAACAAATACAAGATACGTCAGCTTCTACATCTATCACAGAAGTGCCTACACCACCCAAGGAGGACGATGCGACAGCTATTACATCGTCTGCGACACTTCTTACTTCTCCTTCACTCGGCCAGATTTCAGAATCGGTCGATCCACTTGAAGAAGAGGTTGATATGTTGGACTATCAATCTACACCGGTTCATGAAGGTATGGATATCAATATGGTATATTACTTACCTGCTGAGTTTCGTGCTGTAGATGAGGAAGGGGAAGTGGCTCAGCTGGATTTTGGCCCTAAAAACGCAATATTCGAGAAGCCAAAAGAACCAGTAACGCATCTGAAACCGTTATATCTCAGAGGTCATATCAATGGGTTGCCGCTCACTCGGATGCTTGTCGATGGAGGTGCTGTGGTAAATCTTATGCCCTATTCGGTCTTCAAGAAATTGGGTTTGCCTGATGAAGAATTGATCAAGACCAATATGGTGCTCAACGGGTTTGAAGGCAAAGAGAAAACTAAAGCCAAAGGTGTAATGTATGTGGAGCTTGTCGTGGTTCTAACTCTGACAGTAGTGTAGGGGTGTACTAAGGAGAGGCAAGATCCTAGCTATGGAGTAGTTGTAAACACAAGTGTTTTACGAGTTCAGGCCCTTCTCGGAGGAAGTAACAGCCCTACGTCTCGGTGCCCGGACGCGGTCGACTGGATTATATGTGTGAGAGTTACAGGGGTGCGAACCCTTCTGCCAGTGGAGGGGGGTGGCTTATATAAAGGATGCCAAGACCCCAGCCAGCCCACGTAGCGGAGGGTTTAAAGTACATTCAGGTCAGGCGTTACTGGTAACGCCTTACATAAAGTGTCATCATGACCATAAAGACTACTTAATTACAGACCGTTTGGATACAGAGTAGATCTTGAACTCCTGGTGGTCGAGTGAGTCTTCATGGTCGAGTGTCTTCAAGTTCGTCGAGTGTCTTCCAGTCCGTCGAGTGGAGTCCCTCTAGGTCGACTGGAAGACGGCTTCTTCTAAAGATGTCCTCGGGGAGGGTACCTTGGACAGGTCTATGACCCTACCCCAGGTACATGACTTTATCATTAGCCCCCGAATGGATCGAGGTTTGAGTGAGGAAGGAGTTGATAATCTTTCCGACCTGTTTTCTCGTGTTGTAAATGTGTCTTACTCTAGATCAATGACTTTCAAGTGAGGGTGTCAACTTCCTTTCAGTCGCCTTGATCCATTCTTTATATCTGTCGAGTGAACTTTGTGAACTTGGAGTTTTTGAGCGACGGATCGCAGGAGATCTTCCGTCTGACAAGTTGTCCTGCGGTTAGCGGATTTAGTGGGATCCGAATTTTGGGAAGCGTGCGAAGCAGAGAAGACCGCGGTGCTCGGATGGGATAAGGCAGAGACGCCTCGATTCCCGCGCCCCTTTTTCGCCACGTATCGCTCGCGCGACTGTTTCGGTATTTGACAGGATTGCCCGGGCCTACCTGTCAGCCACTTGGAAGCGACTCCATATAAGGAACCGGGCGGGGGTTTTTGAACAGTGCTCCCTCATTTTCTCCTCCCCCGTCTTCAGATTCATCCGCTGCGCTTGCCAACTGTTCAGCGCCGCTGCTCCGTTCCAGCCTCGTTGGCGACAATGGTGAAGGAGAGGACGGTGGCTTTGGAGCGGGCGAAGAAGGCGACGGCGAAGGCAAAGGGGAGAGCGACCAGTCGGGGCGGATCCTCGTCGCGGTCCCGCCTGCCGCAAGGTTGGATCCAGGGGGATTGGATCCGCTCGACCATCACCCAGAAGGATCTCGATGACCTGGCCAACGAAGGACTGATCACGCACGGGGCGGCGAGGCTTCCGGGGACGGAGTGGCAGGCGCAGCCTCAGGAGGGTGAGTGTGTACACTTAGCAACTCATGTCGATCGTGGGTTTTCTCTGCCGCTGCATCTTTTATTTTGGGGGTTTCTGAACTTCTTCGGGGCTCAGCTCCACCACTTCACACCCAATTCCATTGCCTATCTCGCCGCTTTCGTATCTTTGTGCGAGAACTTCTTGGGTTGTCGGCCGCACTGGGGCCTTTTCAAACACATATTCACTTGTCGCTCTCAGACGATGAAAAAGGCTAACCCAAATGACGAGAGAACTCAACTAATCCAGATGTGTGGGGGTCTTGGGGTCCAGATGAGGAGTAAGAGTGCCTTCCCAGCTATGACCCTTCCCGAGTCAGTTAGAGGGTGGCAGTCGAGCTGTTTCTATTGCCAAGACCAACCGACGCTAGGGCAGTCGACTGGGATCCCTCCCTTCTCCATGAGTCGAGTGAACATGCCGTCTTCTCTGAAAGTAGTTCCGGAGGAGAAGGCTCAGGTTAAAATGTTGATGGAGCGTGTAGTCCAACTCATTCGCGACGGTGTGACTGGCATGGATCTTCTGGAGGTTTTCCTTCGGCGGCGCATGCAACCACTCCAATACCGGGGCCACCCGATGTGGTTGTACTCTGGTACTGAAGACACCACTCGGGTCCACCCATAGGAGGTCGACGATGCCACACTGGAGAGGTGGATGACTGCCATCACAGGGAACAAGGACAACCCTCGTGGGGCCAGGAGGATCCCGCCACTCGACCAATCTTATGATCCAGACAAGGTATGACGACTTATTTCCGACTGTAATCCTGTTTCGTCCATTCTGTTTTGCTACAGATCAGTCGATCGACATTTGTCTTGTTTGTTGTCTTTCAGGCTACCACTGAGTTGTATTCGATGCCCAACGGGGCGCAGGCACAGACCGAGGAGGAGGAAGGAAGTGGAGGTGAAAGTCAGGAGGAGTGGGAGTCGCACGACGACGAGGGTGATGAGGATGCAGGCTCCGATGAGGAGGAGGAGGAAGAGGAGGAGGAAGTTTCACCTCCCCGTTCTGAAAGAAGGTTCAAGCTCGCCCACGAACCTGCGGTCGAGCGCGGCAAGGGAGTCATGCCTGCTGGGCAGTCCACAAAACGCCCTCGGACAACTTCTCCGGCGCCGACTGAGAAAGCGTCGAAGCAACCCCGAGTGGCACCGACAAAACCGGCGAAGGCCCTACCGAAGATGAGGATGGTGATTCCGACTGTTTCTGGGTAATTGCATAACTCATGATTTTTCTTTTAACATGGATATATTCTTGGTCGACCCGATCGCTGACCGACTGATTTCTGAAATCGTAGTGCTGCTACTTCTGAGACTTCAGCTAGGCATGAGGATCAAGAAATGGAGGATGCTGCTACTTCTTATCCTGGTATGATCTGTGCAGTTTCACTTTCGGTCGATTGGATCTTCATTTTTGACTTTGAACTTTTTCTGCAGCTCCACCTAGCGTTATCATGGATTTCCCTGACGATGACGATGAAGCGCCGCTGAGGCCAACGAGGAGCATGAAGTCGACTGCTGGCAAGACTTCTCAGGTTGCGTCAGCACCTGAACCATTGGTTCCGGAGGGGAGCAATGTTGCTCGGGCTACCGTGTCCTTTACGGAGCCGTTGACGATTGCCCGTCCTCCGTCGTCGAGTGTTGATCCAACTTCTCTCTTCTCCACATACCACGTCCCTGAGGACCAAGCAAGCGCTGCCAAGGAAGCCATACGCCAAGCAGGGATCATGATGGAGCAGGTGAAGGCGATCCGAGCCGCCAGCCAAGCAGCTTATGACGCGAGTTCAGCTCTTCAGAGCAATGTCCAGGTTAGTTGAACACCGACTGAAAATCTTAATGTTTGTCATGCACCCACTGGGTGTGTCAATTGGAATGTCAGGATTAGTGAGGGCACGCTGAGTGCACCCACTGGGTGTAGTCCCCGAGACTACGGTTGACTGCTAGCAGTCGACTGTAGTCTTTATGTCTTGAACTTTTTTCACTTTTACTTGTTTCACTCGAACTGGTCGAGTGGAATCATGGAACCGGTGGGGGCACGCTGAGTGCACCCACTAGGTGTAGTCCCCGAGACCGTGGTCGACTGCTGGCAGTCGGCTATGGTCTGAAGAATTCTTCGTTTTTTTAGCCTAACTGCTGACAGTTAGCTGCTTTCGGTCGACTGATCGATCCGAGCCGGTAGAACCAGTGGGGGCACGCTGAGTGCACCCACTGGGTGTAGTCCCCGAGACTACAGTTGAATATTTTGATTCAGCTGTAGTCTTAGAAATGCTACGATTTTTCTCTTAGTCACTTGGAAGTGACCTATCTTTGATCTCTGTCGACTGATTTTTCGCACAAATCTTGCGACCTTCTTTCTCGTTATACTGAGTTGGAGAACAAGCATGTCCAGCTTAAACTTGATCTGAAGCTTGTCCAGGAGAACTTCACGAAGTCGAAGGAAGAGGCAAAAGGTATGCTTGGTGAGGATCTTGACGACTATCCTTATTTTTGTCTGTTCTTGAGTCTGATCTCACTGTCATTTTGCAGAAAAATTGAAGGATGCTCTGAAGAAGAAGGACCTTGACCTCGCCGAGGCGCAGAAAGCGGCTTCGGATAAGACAAAGCTTGCAGAAGAGAAGTTGGCTTCGGTCAGAAAACTTGAAGAGGAGAATGCCACTCTGAAAGCTGCTCTCGACTCGGCCAACAAGGAGGTCACCCAACAGAAGCGTGAGAAGATAGCCCTGAGTGACAAAGCTGGCGAACTGGCGGGAAAGAAGAACGACTTGGAGGTTTATCTGGGAGGGCTCGCCAAGAAGCTATTCCTCATGCTCGAAGGTAACCCCTTATATCCGACTGGTTATTACTGACTTGCTGTAGGAACATTAGCTTATCCTTGGATCGTATCCAGAGAATTCTGCCAAAACTTTGAAGAGGAGACTAGTCGAGTGGAGACTAGCTTGGATCCCATCAACTCTCCAATGAAGGATGAAGCCGCCATGAATGTGCTCCGCCTTGAGTCTCGCGTTGCTGCAGTGGTTGACTACCTTGCAAGACTAAAGGCTGCAATGTCGCACATCGACACAGCACTCTGGCAGGAAGAAACACTTCAGAATGACCTCGAGTCTCTAATGACTCGACTGAACGAAGTTCCAAGTCGAGTGCAAGAATGGAAGAAGTCTTCTGCCAGGTGTGGTGCCGACGTTGCTCTATCTCTAGTCCGTGTTCACTGCAAGGAAGCGAGAGAAGACAAGCTGGTGTCTCTCAAGGTGACCAATACCAGGAAGCATGACTTCCGTTCTTTCATGGAGACCTTCATTGCTGCTGCCACTCGGATCGCAGACGGAATCGACCTGGACGAGTTTGTTGCGCCTTCCAGCCCTCCGCAGGAGGGGTAAAAAACTTGTATGCTTGATGCCTTAAATTTGCCTCGGAATGCCGAGTGGTTTTTGTAACCGATAATCTTTAACAGGCTTGGTGCCTGCGCACTTCCGGATCTATAGGACGTTATCCGAACATGGTCTTATCGTTGAATATGTTTGCATCTGCTTTCGAGTGAACACTGTCCTTCACTCGGTATATATTTTAGTACTGGTGATGTACTCTTGCAGGTTGGAGTACAGGTTGCAGTCGACCTGCATCTTGTATTTGTGGATAAGCTCAGAAGGAGAAGGTATTAGTCGATCTGCGCCTCTGCAGCTAAGTTCCCGAGTGGGAGGTCTGCTCTCCATTTGGCAGAATTTTTAAATACTTAGGCGAGCGCTGGGCTGCACCTAAGCCTCCGAGTGGGAGGTCTGCTCTCCACTCGGTAGGATTTTAAATACTTAGGCGAACACTGGGCTGCAGCTAAGTCCCCGAGTGGGAGGTCCACTTTCCACTCGGTAGGATTTTTGATACTTAGGCGAGCACTGGGCTGCAGCTAAGCCCCCGAGTGGGAGGCCTGCTCTCCACTCGGTAGGATTTTAAATACTTAGGCGAGCACT
>NC_041381.1:26357833-26382338 GCF_002162155.2 Triticum dicoccoides | reverse complement strand
GCGAGCACTTGGCTGCAGCTAAGCCCCCGAGTGGGAGGTTTGCTCTCCACTCGGTAGGATTTTTAAACACTTAGGCGAGCACTGGGCTGCAGCTAAGCCCCCGAGTGGGAGGTCTGCTCTCCACTCGGTAGGATTTTAAATACTTAGGCGAGCACTGGGCTGCAGCTAAGCCCCCGAGTGGGAGGTCTGCTCTCCACTCGGTAGGATTTTTAAATACTTAGGCGAGCACTGGGCTGCAGCTAAGCCCCCGAGTGAGAGGTCTGCTCTCCACTCGGTAGGATTTTTGTATTTGTGGTGTACCTCCGAAGGAGAAGGTGGCAGTCGGCCTGCACCTTGTCATCCTTGCATAATGCACATTGTATTTGTACTTAGGCGAACACTAGGCTGCAGCTAAGCCTCCGAGTGGAAGGCTGGCTTACCACTCGGTAGGATTTTCAATAACTTAGGCGAGCACTGGGCTGCAGCTAAGCCTTCGAGTGGAAGGCTGGCTTACCACTCAGTAGGATTTTCAAGAACTTAGGCGAGCACTGGGCTGCAGCTAAGCCTCCCGAGTAGAAGGCTGGCTTACCACTCGGTAGGATTTTCAAAAACTTAAGCGAGCACTGGGCTGTAGCTAAGCCTCCGAGTGGAAGGCTGGCTTACCACTCGGTAGGATTTTGTTTAAACTTAGGCGAAACGGATTAGCTAAGCCTCCGAGTGGAAGGCTGGCTTACCACTCGGTAGGATTTTTTACAAACTTAGGCGAAACGGATTCGCATCTAAGCCACCCGCTAGGGGATTGCTTTATGTGGACAAAAGTAACAACAATCACTAGGAAAATTATAACACTCTTGCTTTTGATAAATAAATTACAGAAGTACTTTTATTACAACTCATCCGAGTGAACACTTAAGTATAAAAGGGGCGGAGCAGATCCGCATTCCAGGCTCGTGGCTCGTCAATCTGGCGATCCACGTTGTAAAGACGGTATGCTCCGTTGTGGAGAACTTTGGTCACAATGAAGGGGCCTTCCCAAGTAGGGGCGAGTTTGTGTGGCTTCTGTTGGTCCACTCAAAGGACCAAGTCTCCTTCTTGGAAGGCTCGGCTCTTCACGTTTCTGGCGTAGAATCGACGCAAGTCTTGCTGATAGATGGTCGATCGGATCATGGCCATCTCTCTTTCCTCTTCTAGGAGGTCGACTGCATCCTGCCGGGCTAGTTCTGCTTCGGCTTCAGAGTAGAGCTCGACTCGCGGCGCATTGTGAAGCAGGTCACTCGGCAGAACCACTTCAGCTCCGTGGACCAGAAAGAACGGAGTCCTCCCGGTCGACCGATTTGGAGTAGTGCTCAATCCCCAAAGAACTGATGGAAGTTCGTCGACCCACGCGCCTGCTGCGTGCTTGAGGTCGCGCATCAACCGGGGTTTCAGTCCTTTGAGAATCAGGCAGTTTGCTCTTTCTGCTTGTCCATTCGACTGAGGGTGGGCGACTGAAGCGTAGTCGACTCGTGTGCCTTGGGAAGCGCAGAAAGCTTTGAATTGATCGGAGTTGAAGTTTGACCCATTATCAGTGATGATGCTATGTGGAACTCCATATCTGAATATTAATTCTCTGATGAAGCTGATGGCAGTGCCCGCATCAAGATTTTTAATGGGCTTGGCCTCGATCCACTTGGTGAACTTGTCGACTGGCACCAGTACATGGGTGAAGCCGCTCCTGCCAGTTCTCAGCGGTCCAACCATATCCAAACCCCAAACAAAGAAAGGCCAGACGATAGGAATGGTCTTCAAGGCTGAGGAGGGTTTGTGTGACATGTTGGAGTAGAACTGACATCCTTCACACTTGTCGACTATCTCTTTCGCCATTTCATTTGCTCTGGGCCAGTAAAAACCCGCTCGGTATGCTTTAACCACGATGGTCCGAGAGGACGCATGATGGCCACAGGTCCCCGAGTGGATGTTGTTGAGAATCATTCGACCTTCTTCCGGTGTTATGCATTTCTGGCTGACTCCAGCCGTACTTTCTCTGTACAACTGTCCCCTCATGACAGTAAAGGCTTTGGATCGGCGGACGATCTCCCAAGCCTCTTCTTCATTCTCTGGGAGCTCTTTCCTTAGAATATAGGCGATATAGGGCATTGTCCAGTCGGGAGTGATAACCAGAACTTCCATGATTAAGTCGACCACAGCTGGGACCTCGACTTCAGTCGGATCTGTGGCGCTTTTTTGTTGCGGGGCTTCTTCAGTAAAAGGATCTTCTTGAACTAACGGCGCGTGGACATGCTCCAAAAACACGCCACTCGGGATGGCTTCTCTTTTGGAACCTATCTTCGCCAAGTCATCAGCTGCTTGATTTTTTTGTCGGGGGACGTGATGGAGCTCTAATCCCTCGAATTTCTTTTCCAGCTTTCTGACTGCATTGCAGTAACCAGTCATGGCTGGGGTTCTGACGTCCCACTCCTTCATCACTTTGTTAACCACTAAATCTGAGTCGCCGTAAACCATGAGGCGACGGACGCCGATTAAGATGGCCATATGCAACCCATACAAAAAGGCTTCATATTCTGCTTCGTTGTTGGAAGAATCGAAGTGAATACGGAGTACATATCTGAGCTTATCTCCTTGGGGGGAAACCAACACTACCCCGGCACCGGAACCATTCAGCATTTTGGAGCCATCAAAGAACATAGTCCAGTGCTCCGAGTGAACTTGAGTCGGCAACTGCTATTCAGTCTACTCGATGAGGAAATCTTCTATGGCTTGGGACTTGATAGCTTTCTTTGCCTCAAATCTGATATCTAGGGGAAGGAGTTCAATCGCCCATTTTGCCACTCGACCAGTTGCGTCTCTGTTGTGCAGAATCTCTGATAAGGGGGCGTCGCTGACGACTGTGATGGTGTGGTCAGATAAGTAGTGAGCAACTTTCTTCGTGGTCATATAAATCCCATATACAAGCTTCTGATAATGAGGGTATCTTTGCTTTGATGGGGTTAGGACTTCAGAAATGTAGTACACTGGGCGCTGAACTTTGAAGGCTTTCCCTTCTTCTTCCCGCTCGACCGTAAGTACAGTACTGACGACTTGTCCTGTGGCTGCAATGTAAAGCAGCAAAGGCTCTTTGCTGATCGGGGCAGCAAGCACCGGCTGGGTGGAAAGCAGGGTTTTTAACTCTGCAAATGCTGCATCAACTTCAGGAGTCCACTCGAACTTGTCTGACTTCTTCATCAGTCGGTAAAGAGGCAATGCCTTCTCACCGAGACGAGAGATGAATCGACTTAAAGCGGCCAAGCAACCAGTAAGCTTCTGAACATCGTGCACACACACAGGGCGTTTCATTCGGAGTATAGTGCCCACTTTCTCTGGGTTTGCATCGATTCCTCGTTTGGAAATGAGAAAACCGAGTAACTTTCCACCAGGAACTCCGAATGTTCACTTGGATGGGTTAAGCTTGATATCATACCTCCTGAGGTTGGCAAATGTTCCAGCGAGGTCAGTCAGCAGGTCGGAACCTTTCCGTGACTTGACCACAATGTCATCCATGTATGCTTCCACATTGCGACTGATCTGAGTGAGCAAACACTTCTGAATCATCCTCATGAACGTGGCTCCGGCATTCTTGAGGCCGAATGGAATGGTGACATCACAGAAGCACCCGAATGGTGTGATGAAAGATGTTTTAATCTCATCGGGTCCAAATAGACGGATCTGGTGGTACCCGGAATAAGCGTCTAAGAAAGACAGTCACTCACATCCTGCAGTTGAGTCGACTATTTGGTCGATGCGGGGAAGAGGAAAATGATCTTTTGGGCAGGCCCGATTGATATGTTTAAAGTCAATGCACATGCAAAGTGACTTGTCCTTCTTGGGGACCATGACAACATTGGCGAGCCACTCGGAGTGGTAAATCTCTCGGATAAACTCCGCTGCTAAGAGCCGAGCCACCTCTTCGCCAATAGCCTTTCTTTCTGGACAGCGGACCGTCATAGATTTTCTTTGACAGGTTTCGCCTTTGAATCGACTCGCAGGCGGTGCTCAGCCAGTCCCCTGGGTACACCTGGCATGTCAGAAGGTTTCCATGCAAAGATGTCCCAGTTCTCACGGAGGAACTGGATGAGCGCTTCTTCCTATTTTGGGTCGAGTGTTGTGGAGATGTGAGTCGGAGCAGCGTTGGGGTCGGTCGGGTGGATGTGAACTGGTTTTGTCTCACCGGACGACTGGAACGCTGATTCTGTAGCGGGCTTCTTGGCTCGCAACAAATCACTCGGGTCAGCATTTCTCTGATGTTCTTTCCACTCTTCTGCCACCATTTGAGCGTCAGTGATTTTTGAGCCTTTCTGGAAGCACTCTTCCACCTTCTTGCGATTACCAGTGACAGTGATCACGCCTTTAGGGCCGGGCATCTTCAATTTGAGGTACACGTAACATGGTCGAGCCATAAAATGTGCATAATCTGGCCTGCCCAAAATAGCGTGATAGGCACTCTGGAAATCTACAACCTCAAATGTCAACTTTTCTTTGCGGAAGTTCTTGGAATCACCAAAAACCACATCGAGAGAAATCTGACCAAGTGAAGCAGCCTTCTTGCCCGGAATGACTCCATAGAAACTCATATTGCTCGTGCTGTGTCTGGACATCGGAATGCCCATCCCCTCCAGTGTCTCTGCGTACAGTATGTTCAGACTACTACCGCTATCCATCAGTACTTTGGTCAGTCGAGTACCTTCGACGACCGGGTCGACCACCAGAGCCTGCCTCCCAGGGTTGGCTATGTGCGTCGGGTGATCTGACTGGTCGAATGTAATGGCGGTTTGAGACCACTTTAGATAATTGGGCGTTGCCGGAGAAGCCATATTCACCTCTCGGTTTATCACTTTTAGTCGGTTTTTGCTCTCAACGTCAGCAAAAATCATCAGGGTGGAATTGACTTGCAGATATTCTTCGTCACTGTCCTCTTTTCCCTCAACCTTGTCCGACTCTTTTTCTTTGTCCTTGGACTGCTTCCCTTGGAACTACTGTATCAGGAGTCGACACTGTCGAGTGGTATACTTCGGGTAAATGAAGTTACCATCTTCATCTTTCTTGGTGTGGATGTGACATGGTAAATCCATCACGTCATTTCCTTCTTTATCCTTTACTTTCTTGGGGTTCCAAGGCCCTTTGGGCTTCCCTTTGAACTTTCCTTGATTCACGGCCAAGGCTTCTCCAGGAGCGACTGGCTCGGCTTTCCGCTTTTACTTCCGACTGGAAATCCCGCCTCCGGTATCCTGGGCGACTGACTTGTGCTTGCCGCTCCGGAGCCGATCCTCTTCCTCACCATTGGCATACTTGGTGGCAATTTCCATCATTCGACTCAGAGACATGTCTCCGGTTCGATCGAATTTCAGGCTTAGCTCTCTGTACTTTACGCCCTCCTTGAAGGCGCAGACTGCCTGGTGATTAGATACATTCTCTACTGTGTGATGCAGTGTGATCCATCTCTGGATGTAATCCCTCAAAGTCTCATTCGACTTCTGCACACAAGATTGCAGCTCTGTCAGTCCTGCTGGTCGCTTACATGTTCCTTCGAACGTTCTGACAAACACTCGGGAGAGGTCTTCCCATGTGTAAATGCTGCTGGGTGTCAACTGATTCAGCCATGCTCTGGCTGACCCTTCCAACATAAGAGGCAGATGCTTCTTGGCCACCTCGTCATTTCCGCCGCCGATCTGAACAGCCACTCGGTAGTCCTCAAGCCAAGTATCGGGCTTAGACTCACCATTGAACTTGCTGACTCCAGTCGCCAACCTGAAGTTGGGAGGAATCATCGCGGCTCTGATGGCTTTGCTAAAACACTCTGGTCCGGAGACATGCACTCGGCTGCTGGTGGGTACATCTCTATCGTTACCCTCTCTGTGGGCTCTGTTCCGGTCGACCATACCTTGAACGATGATGGATCTCGCATCAAAGCCTGGTTCCCTGGGGTCAACTAGAATCCTTCGCCCGCCACTATGCTGGCGTCTATCATCCTGTTGTCGAGGCACATAGGACCCACCCCTTGGGGGAGGAGTGGGCACTCGACGTCGATCCTTGTGATCGAATCGGTGATCATATTGCTCATAGTTCCTGTACTGATCGTGCCAGTCACCACGCCATTCACACCTCGGGGGCGATCTGGGGCTATGAGCCGACTGGACCATATTCGCTGCCACGGATCTACTGTGAATCCTGTTCCGCAACTGCGAAATAGCTGAATTCTAATCTCTTGCTGCCCGGAGCAAATCCCTGATCTGCATCAAGCCTCTGCCAGCCTCTGACTGGGACGGCTAGATCGATTCTGCTATACGGGCTGTAGCTGCTAAATTCTGAATCGGAGTTCGATATACCTTAGTCGGAGGTGGAAAGAGCTGGCGTCGACTGGAATCTGGAATCCGTTGCCGCGCGCGCTCGTCGAGCGCCCGCTGAAGGTTCTCCAGTCGAGTGCGCTCATCCAGGTTGGCCAAGCGCGCGTCCTCTAAGGCGCGAGCCTCAGGGGTTTCTCCAGCGATCGGAGTCTGAAGCGCATCCATGTTCCAGCGGTGAAGCTCTTCCCTTTGCTGCGAATTGAGGGGCTCGGAGAGGTATTCCTCATGGACGTGCGACGGATCGCCTCCGCCGTTGCCTCCCTCGGCACCAGGAAAGCCGGGGGGAACGTGCGGTCCATTGACCATCAGGACCTCCGCCGCTGGATCACTGTTGTCGCACTCGGATGCAGTCTCTGCGGAGCCAGTCGACAGGTCGAACAGGCCATAGAGAGATTCATCGGGCTCGATTGCCGCGACCTAGGCGGTGGTCGACTGGCGAGCCACCGCGTGCCTTACCCACCGCTGAAGCCTCGACCGACCGGAGTGCTTGCGCCGGCGGGAAGCTGGGAGGGAGGACGACACAAAAATCGGTCGATACTGGGTCGACGGTTGCCGCAAAAGGACGCCGCGGACGCACGCGCGAAACTGCGTAGCCCCGCGGACCGGGAGTGCGTCGACGTCGAGCGGAGCCTCCTGAAGCCAGGCAGAGTCGTCGGTGATGAACGTGAGCGCGCCGAGACGGATCTGGCGGCCCTCAACCAAAACTCCGCTGAAACCATGATGAAGGGAATCGGAAAAATTGCAACTTCTCCAATAAGTCGCTAAGACACCAGCCCCACGGTGGGTGCCAACTGTCATGGTTCTAAGTCTGACAGTAGTGTAGGGGGGTACTAAGGAGAGGCAAGATCCTAGATATGGAGTAGTTGTACACACAAGTGTTTTACGAGTTCAGGCCCTTCTCAGAGGAAGTAACAGCCCTACGTCTCGGTGCCCGGAGGCGGTCGACTGGATTATATATGTGAGAGTTACAGGGGTGCGAACCCTTCTGCCAGTGAGAGTTACAGGGGTGGCTTATATAAAGGATGCCAAGACCCCAGCCAGCCCACGTAGTGGAGGGTTTAAAGTACATTAAGGTCAGGCGTTACTGGTAAGGCCTTACATAAAGTGTCATCATGACCATAAAGACTACTTAATTATAGACCATTTGGATACATAGTAGATCTTGAACTCCTGGTGGTCGAGTGAGTCTTCATGGTCGAGTGTCTTCAAGTTCGTCAAGTGTCTTCCAGTCCGTTGAGTGGAGTCCCTCTAGGTCGACTGGAAGACGGCTTCTTCTAAAGATGTCCTCGGGGAGGGTACCTTGGACAGGTCTATGACCCTACCCCGGGTACATGACTTCATCAGAGCTTACAGTCGGAAGCAAAACTTTGGCTACTGCATTCTTTGTCGCTGAGGTGCAAGGTAACTACAACGTTATACTAGGCCGTGATTGGGTTCATGCACACCAATGTGTGCCATCCACTATGCACCAGTTTTTGATTCAGTGGGTTGATGATGAAGTGGAAGTCATTCATGCGGATAACTCGGACTGTGTTGCTTTGGCCGATGCATCGGTGGATTGGCAACATCCCAATGCTACTTGCTTGACGGGACGTGACTTATCAGAGTTTGATTTTCTCAGCGCGACCAAGAATGGTTTTGTGCCCGTATCTTTAAAGCCGACTGAATGCAACCGACTCCAAGGTATGATATGTTTAAATGGATCCTAATTCCAAGTGGTTACAAAAACGTCTTGTAAAATATCGGTCTAGTGAGGACGATATTTATGAGTCTTTAGAGGAGTTGGATGACATGGATAAACTTGGACAAGGTTTTACATCGGCTGATCCATTAGAAGAGATAGATATTGGGGATGGATCAGTCACTCGACCGACATTTATAAACAAAAATTTGAAAGCCGATTGTAAGGCTAAATTAATCGAGCTATTGAAAGAATATGTTTGTTGCTTTGCATGGGAATATCATGAAATGCCAGGGTTGAGCCGAGAGCTAGTGGAGCATCGGTTGCCTATAAAGGCTGGTTTTAGACCTTGTAAACAGTCGGCCAGAAAGTTTAATCCGAAAACATATGACCGGATCAAGGAAGACATCGGTCGACTGCTTGAAGCTAATTTCATTCGACCATGCAGGTATGCCGAGTGGATTTCTAACATTGTCCCAGTGGAGAAGAAGGGATCCGGCATGTTGAGGGTGTGCATTGACTTCAAAGATTTGAACAGGGCTACACCCAAAGATGAGTATCCCATGCCAATAGCCAATATGCTTATTAATGATGCTTCTGGACATAAGGTTATTAGCTTTCTAGATGGTAATGCCGGATACAATCAAATTTTTATGGCCGAAGAGGACATGTACAAAACAGCTTTCCGATGTCCTGGTTTCCTTGGTTTATTCGAGTGGACAGTGATGACATTCAGATTAAAAAATGCTGGAGCCACATATCAAAGGGCTATGAATTTGATTTTTCATGATTTACTCGGAATCATACTTGAAGTTTATATGGATGATAGTGTTGTCAAATCGGATGCTTTTGAATCTCACTTGGCCGATTTGCGTTTGGCTTTTGACAGAATGAAAAAGTATGGACTGAAGATGAATCCTTTGAAGTGTGCATTCGGCGTGTCAGCTGGCAAATTTTTGGGTTTCATTATTCATGAAGATGGCATCGAAATTGATCCCAAAAAGATAGAGGCCATACAGAAAGTGGAGGCTCCAACATGCAAGAGAGATATGCAAAAGTTCCTTGGCAAGGTCAATTATTTGAGAAGGTTCATAGCTAATCTGTCAGGGAAAGTTGATGCATTTACTCCTATCCTTCGGTTAAAGAATGATGTTGATTTCACTTGGGGGGCAAAACAGCAAGAAGCCTTTGATATGATCAAGAATTATTTGTGCACTCCTCTGGTAATGAAAGCACCCAAGCATAGAGAGCCTTTTAAGCTTTATATCGCAGCAGAGGAAGGTGTTATTGGTGCTTTTTTGACTCAAGATACCGAAGGAAAAGAACATGCCATTACGTATTTGAGCAGACGCTTATTGGACGCCGAGACAAGGTATACATTTATTGAAAAACTATGTCTATGCTTATATTATGCTTGCACAAAATTGAGACATTACCTAGTGCCGAGTGCTTGTGTAGTAGCTTGTCAAACCGATGTCATTAAGTACATGTTGCATAGGCCAATTCTTAGTGGTAGAATTAGCAAGTGGGCTTATGCTTTGATTGAATATGATTCGTCTTATGAATCTCTAAAATCCATGAAAGGCCAAATTGTTGCTAATTTCATTGTTGAACATCGAATTAATGACAAGCATGATGTTGATATGAACCTTATTTCATTAGTGCGATGGAGATTGTACTTTGATGGTTCAGTTTGTAGCAATGACCAAGGTGTTGGTATTGTTTATATATCTCCTCATGGTGTTGTTTTTGAAGCCTCAGACCGCTTAGAATATTTTTGCACAAACAATCAAGCCGAATATGAAGCATTGTTATTCGGTCTAGAGATGTTACTTGCTATAGTTGTTACACATATTGAGGCTTACGGTGATTCGTTACTAGTGTTGCAGCAAATATCCAGAGTCTTTCAGTGTTTGGACCAATCACTTAATGTTTATCTTGATAAATGTCTAGATATAATTTCTACTTTGGATTGTTTTAGCATTGCACATATATCTAGACATGACAACTGGAAAGCAAATGAGTTGGCACAGCAAGCATCTGGATATCATGTTGATCATGGCATGTTTCATATCTCTCAAAGACCGATGTCTTGTCTTGCCAATATGGGAGAGGCCGAACCTGAACCCACTGATTCCGCCATTAACAAAAAATCTAGTGCAGGTGATAATTCCGACTGGAGAAAGCCCATCGTTGATTACTTGTGCAATCCGAGTGAAATGGTGGACAGGGCTGTTCGGCGTATGGCTTTCAAGTATACAATGAGAGATGATGGTCTTTATCGCCGAACAGTCGATGATGTTCTTCTAAAGTGTTTGGATGAGGACCAGGCAAGAGTTGCTATGGGAGAAGTACATGAAGGTATTTGTGGCACTCACCAGTCGGCTCCCAAGATGAAATGGTTATTGCGACGTGCTGGGTTTTATTGGCCGACTATGATTAATGATTGCTGCAGATATTATAAAGGATGTGAAGCTTGTCAAAAGTTTGGTGATATTCAATTGGCTCCTGCTGCTATGTTACATCCTATTATCAAACCGTGACCTTTCAGAGGTTGGGGTTTCCTCAAAAGGGCATCGGTTCGTATTGGTGGCAACTGATTACTTCACTAAATGGTCTGAAGCAGTACCTCTCGAGAACATGACACATACAGAGGTAATTCAATTCATAACCGAGCACATTATTCATAGATTCGGTGTTCCTCAAACGTTAACTACGGATCAAGGTTCATCTTTCATGTCCACCAAGTCAGAGATTTTGCCGAATCTTATAACATAAAGTTGCTCAATTCCTCTTCGTATTATGCCCAAGCTAATGGACAAGCTGAGTCTAGCAATATAATTTTAATCAAGCTCATCAAGAAGAAGATTGAGGATAATCCGAGGAGATGGCATGAATTGTTGTCTGAAGCTTTGTGGGCACATACAATTTCAAGGCATGGTGCTACCAAGGTGACTCCATATGAGCTTGTATATGGCCAAGAGGCTGTTTTACCAGTGGAAGTAAATTTGAATGCTTTGAGAATAGCCAAAAAAATGAATTATCGGCAGTAGATTTTTATAACTTGATGATGGACAATATTGATGAGGTTGCCGATAAACGTTTGGCTACTTTGAAGTCCATAGAGAGAGACAAGTTGAGGGTTGCAAGAGCTTACAATAAGAAAGTCAAGTTGAAGAATTTTCAAGTTGGTGATCTCGTCTGGAAAGTGATTTTACCGATAGGTTCAAGAGATAGAAAATTCGGGAAGTGGTCTTCGAGTTGGGAAGGTCCTTTTAGAATTACAAGAGTAGTTCCCGGAAACTCTTATTTGGTGGAATCTGTACAAGGGACGGTGTTACCTAGAGCTCTCAATGACAAATACTTGAAGAAATACCATCCGAGCGTGTGGCAAGAAGCCTAAGTAGGCAATGGCCGATATATGATTATGGCCCTTAGCACAAACATGGCCGATACATAATTATCGCCATAAGAAAATAAATGGCCGATGGAGTGTTGACATCGTCCTTAGAACCAAACATCGTGCATATTATTTTTCGGCGTGCAAGCTTTGCCGAAAAACAAGGGGGCATGTGTTGACATCAGATTTTGACACGGCGTAAAAGAAAATGAGATGGCTTCGAGTGAAAGGGTTTTCAGCATGAAAAGTTTCACATCACCGAGTGGAACAACTTTGATGTTTAGGTTATCATCGTCCGACTCCATCTTAGGGGCCGAAATTGTATTCCGAGTGGCAGAATTCAATATTCCGAGTGGTTTTCGGTCGATCATGCCTTCAAGACGACCTCGGATGAAAGAGTACTATGAAGGAATTGTCTTCGTCTCGTCGAGGCAATTGATTTTGATATATAAATCATCTCAATCCGAGTTCATATGCAAAAGTTAGAGGCAATACACTGTAGACCGAAGCTGAATGAAAATATGGCGCGAAGTAACAGACACCCTGTCTGATGGGTCGCGCGAGCAATTCGGCCCTTAAGAAGTCCTTGAATCGGAAAAACTTCAACACGAGAAAGTTTCGTCTCATCGAGCCGATCAATTTTCATATATAATTCATCTCAATCCGAGGTCGTATGGGACCTGGGGAGACAAATCAAGATCAGGCTATGTTTTTGGTCGAGTGAAAAGCTTATCATCCGAGTGAAAACTCATCGGTCGAGTGAAAGCTTACCTTTCGGGTAAAAACTTACTGACCGAGTGAAAACTTACTTTTTGAGTGAAAACTTACCAGTCGAGTGAAAGTTTGACATCCGAGTGAACTTATTATCATCTGAGTGAAGATATTACCGTCAGAATGAAAACTTGCCGATCGAGTAAGAGATTACCTTCCGAGTGAAAATATAGTCATCCGAGTGGAATATTATCTTCCGAGTGAAATATTCTAAATCCGAGTGAAAAAGTCCAGTCGGACGATCCAAGTGACTCTAATATCCGACTGGATGAGCTCGAATCCGAGTGAAACTGAGCATGTGCCAAAAAGTTTATCAAGATGACCTCAGATGAAGAAATGTTCAATATGGAAGTTGTGTGTATCGTCAAAAAGGTAAATTTTGGTTTTGGAGTCATCATCATCAGAGATAGTATATGGCCTGCAAATTCATTACGACACTCAGACAATCCAGTCCGGTGCAAGACCGAGTCCGACTGGAAGGTAAAGATGACCTCGAAAAGTATTCAAGATGACCTTATTTGAAAAAGTGATCAGCATAAGAGTTGTTCGTCTCGTCGGGGCACATAAGTTTAATATTTGGGCCGTCTTGATAGGAGATCATATGCAAGCTCGACGGCCCACGCAAGGAGGAAGACAGAAGTTGGGCCAAATTCAGACTGAATCCGAGTTGGAATAGAATTAGGACTCTAGGACGTGAATTGATGTAATTTTTTGTAAGGAAAGCCTAGATGAATCCTTTACTTGTAGGGGAAGTCCAGCCGCCGCTTATATATGTTGGGGGTGATGGCCGATTAGACAACACGCAATCGGACAAATCAATATACTATTTTTTCATCTACGTTTTATCTCTCCACCGTTTTTCTCTCTCGTTCTTCGCTGTTCTTCGTGTTTGAGAGCTGCGAATCTCGAGGCTCTAGGGGCGAGCGAATTGACCTAAAGCAACCCATAGCCGCCGCACTCCCTGACGGGGTCCCTCCCGGGGGTGTGGGGTTTCGGGTCTGCAAAAGCACCCGCCGACTGTCCTGCGTATTGCGCTGTCGGTCGGGTCTCCTTCGACGTGAGCTGCAGTGCATCACCCCCGGCGTCGAGGGTACATGTGACGTGTTCGTGTGTCAACACTCACCAACGCCAATGTGCAAGGGTTTCTTCAACTCTATGTGAGCTGCTCCTTCGTGCTATTTTCGGCCTCCAGCGGTGGCGGCTGGCTTCGACGCGACGGAGCGGCATCGGCGGGGAAGACCAAGGATGGGGTTGCAACTTTTCTTTGTTTGGGGACTTCTGCAATGTATGGCGGGGCCAGCTCTACGGCTTGTATCCTACCTGTATTATCGTATTTGTATGTTTGGTATCTACTATGTATGTACTGTTTTCCGACTCGTATAAATACAAGTAACGTATGCCTGCGGGTGTACGGTTTCAAAAAAAATTGATGGAGGAGCCGTTCTCCTCAACGTCTGACCGGTGTACCCATGACACGTTACCAATCTCGAGGGCATCGATCGATGTTCCCCGTGACGAACTGTTGAAGCAGCTGGAGGTGATCTCCGACGGCCGGGGATCCGCCGTAAGGGCATGTGCATCTGCTGCGGACAAGGGCCCGAGACAAGTACGCGTCCAGATACTCCTCGTGTTTGATGTCGGCTTGCTTGCCGTGGATATCATATGAGAGAGCACTTGCATAACAAGAGGTAAGTTTAATTAACTCTACTCATCTGCTCACAAATTCTGCTACATTTTTTTTTGAAACGGAGGCATAAGATTTGCCTCATCTATTAAATAAGGAGAGAATAGAGTTTAGAGAATTACAACACACCCACACTTTCGGCATGACAATTACTCGCCCAGCAAAAATTCCCTAATTTCTTTGCGCCCGCGGCCATCCAAAGCTTGGCCTCGTCGACGATGGCGGTGAGTAGGACGGTCGGTGGTGCACTTTTGTGGCGGAACACTCGTGCATTTCTTTCATTCCAAATGGTCCAAGAAACGAGCATGGTGAGGGAGGCCATAGCTTGCCGGTTAGGGTTGCGGTTGTCGGTTCTCTTGTCCCACCACTGGTAGACGGAGTCGTCCATGAGCCAATCGGAAGTATCCATGTGCGCAAGACCTAGTTTCTCAATGAGAGACTTCCATAGCCGAATCGTGTAGCGGCACTTGAAGAAAAGGTGGGCTCCTGATTCTTGCTCCCTATTGCAGAGCTTGCAAAGGCCACAATTTGGCCAACCTCGACGCTCCAAGCGATCGGCGGTCCAAATCCTATCTTGCAATGCCAACCAAGCAAAAAACTTAACCTTTGGAGGTGCCCATGCCTTCCAAACCATGCGATCCAAGGGGAAAAGAGTCATGCCTAGGAACTGAGCCTTGTATGCGGTGGCCGCCGTGTAGATCCCATCGTTCGCATGCTTCCAAACGATGAGGTCTTCGGTTTGCTCATGAAGGTGGACGTCATTAAGGAGCATCCAAAGAGTGAAGAACTCCCTAATGTGGGCGATGGAGACATCCGTGTCCGTGTTCAGATTGATCTTGAAGATCCAAGCGTTCCCCACGAGGGCCTCACGGACCTTCCAATTCTTCCTTCTCGAGGCCGCAAACAAGAGTGGCGCGATATCCTTGGGTTTGCGACCAAGAAGCCACGGGGAGCCCCAAAAAGGTATTTTGGCGCCATCCCCTACAGTGATAGTCGTAGAGGCATAGAAAAACTCGAGGTCCTCCTCCGTGCACGGGTTTCCAAGGCCAACCCATAATCTTCGGGGCTCCGTCCATTCATACCATAGCCATCGGAGCCGCAAAGCACGTGCAAACTTGTCGGTGTCGAGCACCCCTAGGCCACCATATTCTTTTGGTCTACAAACCACTCTTCCAGTTGACCTTGCATTTGGCTCCCGTTGTCTTGTCCGAGCCGGACCAAAGGAAAGCTCTCTCAATTTTGTTTAGGCTATGGAGAGAGCTCTGAGGCACGATGAGGGGCGTGATGGATAATACTGCTTGGGAGGTAATGACCGACCTAACAAGTGTCGTACGACCGATTGTAGTGATGTTTTGGCCCTCCCAAGTGACCAATTTGCTGGCCGCTTTGTCCTCAAGGTATTGGAAATCCACCTTCTTCAGTTGCCAAACAGAGAGTGGTAGTCCTAGGTATTTGACCGGAAAAGAGGCACGTGCCGCCGGCATGCTCTGAAGAATTTGCTCAAGGTCAAGGTGATTGCAGCAAATAGGCACAACCGAGCTTTTTTGGAAGTTGGAACAAAGGCCTATGACGTCCCCAAAGCCTCTGAGGATAGAGGCAAGATTGTCGATGTCCCGCTTGATGGGGGCCACAAAGACCGCCGCATCATCCGCATAGAGGGAGGTGCGCACCATGGCACCCCGACCACGGATCTTATGAAGGAGCCCTTTTCGCGTCGCCAAGTCTAGGATCTTATGCAAGGGGTCAATTGCCAAGACGAAGAGGAGTGGAGAGATGGGATCCCCCTGCCTGAATTCGCGGCCATGCTTGACAGGAGGGCCGGGTAGCCCGTTTAGCATTATCCGAGATGAAGAAGAGGATAGAAGCGCAGCAATCCAAGCTTGAAATTTTGGAGGGAAGCCCAACCGTTGGAGCAGCTCAAGAATGTATCCCCACTTGACTGAGTCGAAAGCCTTTTTTATATCAAGCTTGAAAAGGAGTGCGGGGGTCTTGCATTTGTGTAGACGCCGGGCAAAGTTGCGAACATACATGAAGTTGTCGTGGATACTTCTCCTTTTAATGAAAGCACTATGGGCGTTGGACACGAGGTCATCCATGTGGGGCGCAAGGCGTAGCGATAGAACCTTGGCAATGATTTTAGCGATGGCATGTATGAGGCTAATGGGCCTATAATCAGAGATGCCTTCCGCGCCGTCCTTCTTAGGCAGCAGAACAACATTGGCAGAGTTTAGCCATTGCAGGTTGGAGGTGTGTAAGCAATCGAAGCGTTGAATGACCCCCATGATCGTATGCTTGATGATTCCCCAACACTTCTTGAAGAAGATCCCCGTGAAACCATCAGGTCCCGGGCCTTGTTACTAGGCATCTCTTTTATAGCCTCCCAAACCTCCTCCTCGGTGATGTCGGCGTCGATGTCTTGCAAGGCATGGGCCTCAATGCCCAGATCCTCCCAATTGAAATCCTTATTGCTCGTACTTCCCCGGCCCATGACCTCGGAGAAGTGATCATGGATGATCTTCTCTTTTTCCTTGTGGTCGGTCACCCAACCATGAGCATGCTTTAGCCGGTGAATATGGTTTTTTCTCCTACGGGCATTGATGCGACGGTGGAAGAATTTGGTGTTGGCATCACCCTCCCTCAGATTTGCTAGTCTAGCACATTGGCTCTTCCTAGCCCGCTCAAGGACCGCCAAACTAACCACTCTTCGCTTAAGTATGTCCGCAGGCTTTCTCTACTCCATAACAATCCTGGAAATGGCACTTATTTGTCCTTTGTCACAATCTTTGGGGAGGTCGATGATGGCAATTTTAATCTCCGCAAGTATCAACTGCATGCTGAGAGTCCTAGATGTGTTCAAGAATGTCTTGACTTGGGAGATGGTCATCACAAATACATAGACAACCTTCGGCTTCCAAAACATCTGAACCTTCTAATTACAAGCCTTCCATAAGGGGATGGAAAAACAGAGGCTTCTAGAGACACTACTTGATCTGAGGAGAACTAAGGCAGAGGTCCTACCCATACAAGTCATCATGCTACCCTCGTTAATTCATCTGTTTGGAAAGATCAAGGTTTCGGAAAAATTCAACTGATGAAGGCAAAGGGTTTCCAGAAATCATGAATCACACGAAAAAACAGAGCAAGCTGAAGGTATGGTGTGAAAGAACTGCAAGTAGCACTAACTTGTCCCATCTTTAGGATGCCTGCTATTCAAAGGTTCATTCATGATGAAGAGGAGGAGAGCCATGAGCCCCCCCTCTCTTCCACTTCGCTTTAGATGGTCACTGCCGCTAAAACATCCTCAATTCCTTAAAAGCACAATGTTATCTTAATCAGACCACTGAAAACAACACAGCAGGCTGCTTGACCTGAGACACCAAAAGATCAAGGCAAGACAAAAACCTGCCAGAGCTTGACGGTGAAGGGGGCAACAATGATGCAGCAGTTGAGGATGTGAGAAGTGACGTACCGACTCTGATGGCGGTACAACTCCTGCTGCTTCTTAGTTCTCTATCTCCCCTGACCACACAAGTCAAAACAGTTTCCATGGAGAGGAGGAACTACAAACACCCCAAGTCGTGTAGTGTATAGCTCGGGGTTTCCATTCCAGCCTCCAGCTTTTCTGCAAAAATCCAACACAAGGCCGTTTTTTTTCTGGGAAGACTCTTTTGTCTTCTTCAGTTTTTTCCTTCTTGTTGTTTCTTACTGATTTATGTATCGAACTAAATTTTCATAAAGACGTTGAAGGGGTCATAGATAAAACAGATTCTGAACCGTTCCAATGTTAAACATCATTGTACATGAACTGTCTGGTGTAGCAGCTACAAATAGTTTTTTTCAAGTCCTAGGAGATTAATCCACACCCCAAGCAGGCTTACATCATAGAATCCTAGTTGCGACACTATCTTCATACCAACTCTTGAACATCATTCACTTCTTTGACGTGTCAATCACTACCGGACTCGCGGTCTATAACTACGGCCACGGGCCGTCGGCATAGGCCCCTAAGCCGTCGGCATAGATCTATGCCTACGGCTACCGGCGGCATAGACCCGTCGGCGTAGATGTCGTCAGCGCGGTCTGACATAGTAAAGCTGTCAGCTAGGGGCCTATGCCGACGGCCTGGCACCAGCCGTCGGCCTAGTATAGCCGTCGGCAGTGTTTTTCGTCTGACGGCAACGGACGGCGCCGTCAAAAGCGCGGACGAATCATGCAATGCCACGTGGCAGATGTATGCCGACGGCAAAGCCGTCGGCATATCTCTGCCACGTGGCAACCCGTGGTACTCCTGGTGGCAGGGCTATGCCTACGGCAAAGCCGTAGGCATAGATGAATCTATGCCAACGGCTTTGCCGTAGGCATAGCTCTGCCACGTGTCGTCTCCTGGTTACTCCTGGCAGCAGAGATATGCCTACGGCTTTGCCGTAGGCATAGATATGCCACGTGGCGAGCCCTGGTAACTCCTGGGCTTATATATGCCGACGGCTTTGCCATAGGCATAGTTTTTTTTCCCTGTTTTCTCTTTTCCAATTCATTTGACAGCATTTCAAAATAGAACAATATGAAATTATGCAGAAATATGACAGTTCATCATCTAAACATACTCAAGTTCACCATCATCATCTAAACATACTCAAGTTCATCACATCATCTAAAGTTCATCACCGACTCAAGTTCATGAATATAAAAGTAGTGCAAGACATGAAACATCATAAAAGTAGGAATATGAAAGGCATGGCACGACGGCCACATGCACGGAATCATCAAGCAAGACCACCTCCGGCAAAACCACAACCTCCGCCAAAACCACCACCTCCGCCAAAACCACCTCCACCAAAACCACCACCACCTCCGCCAAAACCGCCATCGCGACCACCACCACTCTGCCAGATCGGAGTGACTGGGGTCGACGGAGCAGGAGTCGAGCCACCGGTCCCCTACATGTTTCAGAAAATATTCTAACAGTAAATATGATATGATAGTGTTGAATGAACGAGAACTAGTTTGTCAATAGTTAGGCAAATGTACTAACCGGACCATCACTGCCTAGTGCCACCCATTCATCGAACGTGGGCACGTGTGGGGGTTCTCCCGCAGGTGGTGGTGGGGGTCCCATTTGTGGTGGATCCGTGCGGTTACTCCAAGATGCCAACATAGCCTGAATGTTAGTTAAACAAGCAAACTAGAAGACCAGAAGGAATGAAAGTGCAAAATTTAGCTTGGTTTTAAGAGGGCAAAACTAACCGTCATCATCTGACGGTTGTAATCATCGTTTGCCTTAACTCGTTTCAAGTACTCCCGCACCTCGAGATTCCTATGCTCGACAAACTCCTTATATGGCTACATAATTTAGATTGTTTCTAAGCGAGCAATGCTGAAAATAAACTAAGAATGCTAGATAGAAAAAGATAAAGAGGAAGTACTTACAGCATGCTGGCGGCCTAAGGGAGTCTGTGAACGCCCCGTACTCTCTAACTGGCTCGGGTTGGTAGCCCGAAGCTGTGTGTACGAGATCGAAGGAGTGATCAAGCCGTCGAAACACGGATACCGGCCATTCTTCTTCCCCTGGATGGCCACCACCGCCGTGTCGTCAATATGAGACTGGGCGACCTCAGCAACAGGAACATCCGGATGCTACTCCTGATAGTGATGAATGTAAGACCCCAGGTGCTCCTCGGTCTTGCCGTAGTACTGGCTCTCGCCCTCCTTGCGATGACTTCGCTCGCGGGCCAGCTTCCACGACTCCATGTCTGAGAGCGGCCTCTTCAACTTGTCCTCCTACAACGTCAAATAGAAGTTAGCCATACATAAGAACATGACGGTAAAGAAGAACAAAAATGCATCATGCACATAGATATACCTTCATGGCCTTGAAGCCCCAGTGGTTCCTGTTTCCTTGGCCGTGTGTCCCGTCGGCTCCACGGTTAGCCCGGGCCTTGATGCTCTTGGCAGCAAACTCTGCATCGGCGCCGAGCCACCTATCCACCAAACTCGCCCATCCGTCATGCCTTCCATAGCACCAACGAGGAACAACCTATGAAAATTTTGGAAGCATGACATGTGAGCACGAAACATAGAGTTGACTGCTTGAAACAATGAAAAGTTAGTAATAGTTACCATCATGAACTGCTCCCTGTTCAAGGTAAGTCGTAACTTCTGCACTTGAGTTTTGCTCATCTTTTGGTGCAGGTAGTAGTGGTAGTACTGCGAGACGGCAACCCAGCGCACCTCGTACTGCAACTGACGATCTTTCTTCTTCGCAGCCGCAAGCAAGACCACGTCGGCTCTGGCCTTGTGCTCGTCAAGAACTCCATAGAGTTGCTGCATAAACCAGAAGCAAACAAGGCATGAGTTGAGTGATTCAATGATAAACTATGAACGAAACTGAAGACAAGTGATTCAGAAGAGAACTTACCCAAAATTTGGTGATCACGGCCTTAGCGGCCGTCCCGTACTCCGCGTTGCTGCAAGCCTCGTAGTGGGCCCAGCTCGTGGCCAAAACCCGCAGCTGCGGGTCCCTGTCTGGCCGCAGGCAGAATAGGCCAGGCCAAAACTCCTTCAACGGGACAGTGATAAGGCCGTTCGGTTTACGGCCCTTTCCGTGAAGGATCCAGTTTCTGCAAAAGAATCAAATGATTGCCATGTGTACAATAAGAAAATGTTGTCATGTGTTTAAAATATGATTGAGAGGCACTTACTCTGTCCCCACAGGTTCAATGAGCCACTTGTGCTCCTCGGTAGAAGGTGGTGTAGGTAGTCCGGCATTACCACGCAGCCACCCCTGCGGAGCACCCGGTGGCAAGTCACCCCACAACTCGGGATCAACCTCCCCTCCACCCTCCTCGCCCTCCTCCTCACCCTCCTCCTCGGCCTCCTCCTCCTCACCCTCCTCCTCAGCCTCCTCCTCCTCACCCTCCTCCTTGGACTCCTCCTCCTCGCCATCAGGAACATACTCCTCCTCCTCATACTCAGAAGGTGCCTCTGTATGGGAGGGCATCGAAGAAGACCCTCCTATTTCGGACACAGCCCGGAGTTTTTTGCCCCGGCTGCCTCTCCCCCCACCTCCTCCTCCTCTAGGGGCTCTCCCCCCACCGCCTCCTCCTCTAGGGTCTCCTCCCCCGACCCCTCCACCTCCCTGTGAGGTGTCATCCTCGCGTAGTCGGGAGGGAACCTTGTGGGCTCGTCCACTCCGAGTAAGTCCTTTAAATTTACTGAGGAAACTGGCGCCGCTGGACTTGCCCATGATTAGCAATCCTGCATTGAGAAGAGAATAAACAATTAGTAAGGATATCAATTAAACAAGCATACAGGAAAAACATTAATACCAGAAGAGCACATTAAGCATACTATTGTAATGATCATTAAAAGAACTTACATTTTCTATAACCCATATGAATCATCACTATTGTAATCTATTTGTGCAGCGGTCTCATCATCACTATCACGCATATCTTCTTCGTTGTCTGACGGAGGTGGAGGCTCTTCCTCATCGTCAGCGTCTTCATTTAACTTTTCAAGCATAATTATGTCTCTTTGATTCACAACTGCCTCACCATCAATCCGTGCGTCGTCGTCGTTTGGGTCTAGGTCAACATAACCCAAGTCATCATCCTCGTTGTTTCGGACCACGTCATCATGTTCCTCTTGATAGAACACTCCCTCGTATGTCATGGGGTTTATGTTGTAGTAATCATCATCGTTCGGGTCCGGTAGCTTACCATGCGGCGACACCTTGAACACAACTTTCCAACCCTTTAGGTACTCTTTCTGGCATGGGTAAGGCAGATAATATACTTGTGTGGCCTGGGTAGCGGCGATAAAGAGATCAGCTCTGGCATAGACGGTTGATGGTTTAACTTCAACTAAACCAACATAAGGCGTATGTCTCAGACCCTTTTTGGGGTCGAACCATCGGCATTTGAACACAGTGAGACTTAGGTGTTCGCGGCCATGTTTGAATGTAAGCTCGTATATTTTTCCTACCCTTCCGTAGTAATCTACTTTATTATCTCCTTCAGTGAAGACTCCGGTATTTATGGTTTTGGGATCAGGCCGACTATTCTGGTGCTCCTCTGTATGGAAGCGATACCCATTCATATCATACTTTTCGCATGTCATGACGACAGGGTCAAAACCCATGGAAACCCATCTCAATTCTTCATCCATTGATTCGGATGGATCATTTCCCTACAAGTTTAATTGAAATTATAGGGTGCATGAGTTTAATTGAAATTATAGGGTGTATGAGTTTAATTGAAAGTGTGAAAAATTACTTTCTCCATGAACCACGCAACGAATTTTTTCCTTCCATCAGCACCCTTTCGGAGAAGAGCAAGTGCCTCCACTTCAGTAGGAGGCAGCAATTCGGACATTCCCAGCCTCGGCTGCTTCCTCCGGGTACTCTATATCGAATGACTTCCATGCTTCACCTCCTTATGGATGTACAACTTTTTTTGGATTGTACCTTTTCCCTTCCTTGTGCCACTTCATCATTTTGGCAGACTCCTCGGTGATGAAAAGGCGCTGCAGTCTTTTTATAAAATCAACATACCGAAGAACCTTCACAGGGATTTTTAGCTGCTGCTTCTGACCATGCTTATCGACCACCTCAATATACCGAGAGGAAATGCACTTCCTACAGTACTTGTCATCCGCATACTCATGCCTAAACAAAAGGCAATTCTTTGGACAAACATGTATTTTCTCATAGTCCATGGAGAGCGCCTTCATGATTTTCTTCGTAGTGTCCATGGTTTTCGGCAGTTCATGGCCCTCAGGCAGGCTGTTAGCCCATACTCCCAGAAATGCTTCGAAGCAACCTCGGCTACAGCCGTACTCAGCCTTGACTACCATCAGTTGCGAGATGGCATCCAGCACAGACAGCTTGGCACCCTCATAGAGAGGTTTCTTTGAGGAGGCCAAGATTTCCAGGAAGGCCTTACCGGTTTCCTCCGGCTCCTCCGGTTCATTCGCTGAATGTGATGGAGGTGTCGGCTGTGCAGCAAAGACATCATCTAGCATGTCTCTAACCCCATCGTCCTCATAACCAGCGACGCGTTGTCGTATCACATCCTCTCTACCACGGTCCCGCTGGGCAAAGTTTATTGGCATATTAAAGTTGGGCATAAATCTATGCGTGCGAAGGTGCTTAGTCATCTCACTCTTATCTCTGCGGATACGTCTCTTACATATGGCACACGGGCATTCTGGCACCATCCTCATTGGACTACGGAATATCTCTTTCAAAAACACATCAGTTTTCTTGACCCACTCTGTTGTTACTTGATTTCGACGGAAAAACCCACTATACATCCACTGATTATCTGCCATCTCTGCTTTATTGGAAGCCACACAACAAAATTAAGGATTCATTTAAATTACCCACATCAATATTTTATTTTTTACAAGGTTGACGAGAAACGACATTTAATCCACCAACATCTCTAATAGGTAAAGATGGGTCCTAATCCCACCCGAGAATGTGTAGATTGAGTACGGTCCATGCTCTACCCCATTCCAAGACAAAATTTCGGCAGCACCTACCCGCTGTTCTCCAAATACACGTCTCGGCAAAATGCCGAGAGAATATGCATCCAGAGAACAACAGGGAGGCGCCGCTGAAATCCTGTCTTGGAACGGGGTAGAGCATGAACAACGTACCCAATCTACACATCCTCGGGCTGTCCGTGGAAAGCGCTGGACAATCCGAAAGAGTTGCGGTGATAAATATGCAATTGAATGCATATTTATCAATGCAACCCTTTCGGACGGGAGACCTAGGTTACGCGACTTGATGTGAAAATTTAATCTAGTGACATGGAAAAAAGTGGACGAGGTCATGGAATTGCTGCTCACCCTCCGATGTAGTCGATCAAAGGAGAGGGATGATCGTGGACCAACACCTCCAACGTCGACGATCACTCCACGAAGATGGAACACCACAAATCCTGTTAATTACATCGAGTGAAAAAAAATTAGGTCATCACATATCACATAAAGCATTGACACTATACTATGAACCAACATGAAACAACATCTCAAATTACAAAAAAGCTTTATTTAAGTGTCCTATGGAACAACATGACCTAACACTAAACATGACAAATAACATATCAGATGAAACAACATGACCAAACACAAAACTTACAAATATTCATCAATCCATCCATCTAACAAAATTTCATCCATCCATCTATCACAAATCCATCTAACAAAATTTCATCCATCCATCTATCACAAATCCATCTAACAAATTCATTAATCCATCCATCTATCACAAATTCATCTAACAAAACATAACAACATTCATCAATCCATCCATCTATCAATATTCATTAATTCATTTAACAACTAGTAACATAACAACTATCACAAATTTCATCCATGCATCCATGCACATAACAACTAGTAACATAATGCAAAAAAAATTCATCCATGCATCCATCTCACCGCTGCAGGGGTCGCCGGGGCAGGGGCTGGATGGGCGGCGGGGCAGGGGCCGGGATAGGGCGGCCGGCGGGGCAGGGGTAGGGGGCGGCCGGCGGGGCAGGGGCCGGGACGGGCGGCGGGGCCACCGCTGCAAGGGTCGCCGGAGGAGGGCTCCGAGCCCCGGC
>NC_041381.1:26356677-26357513 GCF_002162155.2 Triticum dicoccoides | reverse complement strand
GGCCGGCACGGCGAGGGCCGAGGCCCGAGCAGGAGGGAGGCGGACTTGGGGCGGCCTAGCTGGGGCGGCACGAGTAGGGAGGAGAGGGGCGCGACGCGAGGAGGGGCGGAGAGGGTCGCGGCGGCGACGCGGGTCCGGGTGGCGAGGCTGATGGCGGCGGTGCAAGGAGGTGGGCGGAGAGCGTGGCGGCGGCGGCGTGGGTCAGGGTGGAGCGGCGGCGTAGCGTGGCGGGTGGGGAGTCGGGGGCATGATGGGGAATGAGTGGAGGGGGTTCGCCCCGCGGGTGGATAAGGCCGCCTATGCCGATGGCTAAGCCGTCGGCATATGTGAGGAGGCCACGTGGCACCTATGCCGACGGCTTAGCCGTACGAATACTTTTTTTTTATTACCCACGTCACTGATCCGCGTAACGCCTACCGTATGGCCGCAGCTATGCCGACGGCTTTGCCGTCCGCATAGTTTTATTTTCATTTTTTATTTTATATAAATTTTTTAATATTTACTTATAGTTATATATTTTTTATTTTTTATTTTATATAGATTTTTAAATTTTTTTATAGTTATAATTTTCCTTTTTATGTATTATTATTTCATATAGATTTTTTATTTTTTTTAAACCGCTCAGCCCTCTCCTCTCCCGGAACCACACAGAGGGGAGGGGAGGGCAGGCGCTGAATTCCAGCAGCTTCGTCCGCCAAGGTCGTGGCCTGGTCGCGGGTATGGGAGCGCCATGGCCGCCCTCAATCCCGTGCTCGATCTGGAGCTTAGTTCGTCAGGTGAGTGAAGGGGGAGGGGGTCGTCGACGGTGAGGGTGGGTTTGGGGGCGGGGGTAGCTT
>NC_041381.1:26346260-26346905 GCF_002162155.2 Triticum dicoccoides | reverse complement strand
AGGGGGGTCACGCACCGGAGACGCGTGCCGCCTCTTCGGACATGCCACAACACCACCCCGCATGTATGATGGCCCGGTATGACGCTCCAGTGGCATTGCTACACCCAGGGCCCCCGTCCCGCCTAACCCTGGAGCGGTTGACCACGAGATCTAGCCTTTTGACTTCCCACGGACGGGCTTTGACCAGTGGACCTCTTCACCCGGTTGTGTCAGTCGGCCCGTAGGGACACACGGGAGCAACATCCAGGCCAAACCCACACCTACATCCACTCCGTGTAGACCCGACGCGTCCGTTTCCCCCCTCCAGGTGCCGCCGCCGGCGCCGTCCATGAGGGGGGCACACCACGGACGTGAGGGGGGTCACACTCTGGGGACGGGTGTCGGGCGTTCGCAACCGCCACAAAACTTCTGTCGGCATAGCTGTTTTTGATTTTAATAAAATAAAAGGATCTATATTTAAAAGATACAAACTATATATTCATAATACAAACTATAAATGACCGCACATTATTAACGTGCTCCAAAAAATACAAACTATATATATATATATATATATATTCATAATATATGAAAAAAAAATACAAACTACATATATATTCATATGTATGTTTATATTTAACATGCTACATGTTAGTTGATATAATA
>NC_041381.1:26343500-26345429 GCF_002162155.2 Triticum dicoccoides | reverse complement strand
CTAACTATGCCGACGGCATAGCCGTCGGCATAGACCCGGCTAGGGTTTAGGCGGCGGGCGGCGTGCCGCGGATCACTGACGTGGCAGATATGCCGACAGCAGCCGTCGGCATATGCTCTGAACGGTGCGGCCCGGATCGGTGACGTGGCGTGCTGACCTATGCCGACGGCCCGCCGTCGGCATAGTTCTGACGACGTTAGCCAGGGGGGTTGCCGGGCCCACGGTTATGCCGACGACCCTTGTAAGCCGACGGCAGCTGTCGGCGTACATGCAGCTAGGCCGACGGCCGTTCTATGCCGACGGGTGCCGTCGGCTTAGCTCTGTGTAACCCGACGGCTAGGGTACGCCGACGGCTAGAACCAGGCTGTCGGCATAGCTCCGAAGAAGCCGACGGTAGCCGTCGGCATTGTTTTGGCCGTCGGGGTAGCGCCCTGTTCCGGTAGTGAATCCATTTTTGGTGCCTTAATCCTTGTCAAAGTTCCGTCAACTACAATATACCATGAGAAAAGTTTAGTCTGGAATCTAAACTAGACTACCACATTGAGATGTTAGTAGAGCTGAATACCTTATATATAAACAGAAAACTACACTCTTGTAAGAGGCATATAATACTAGCACAATGAAACATGAACTTTACATAAAAGGCAACATTTCACACATGCAGAAGAACATGCAAAGGCTGTCATCATGGCAACGAGCAAACAATGGAGACTTTTCAGAGCAATTGCAATTGAATATTGAACATGGCAAACAATGCAATAGCATTGACAAAAAATAACAGATTAAATGCTGAATGATACCCACTTTTATGTAGCTACTTGTATACACGTCAACGGATGAGTATTAACCACTAAGGCAACATGTGAATAGGTAAAAACATCATGTATTTATATTTAGCTAAATCATATTTCAACAATCTGTTGCCATCTGAAGCCTGGCATTATCACATTTGAAGCCTCTGCCAACAACCCCAAGGTTAATTACAGTACTTCTAGTGCTTCTGTTATTAACATTTAAGTTTTGCCCTAATCAATGACTAAGTCGGTGTTCTTGTCAAAGAACAACTATTACCAGCATTTAGCCTAATAGCAAGAAAACATATTGACGCACGACCATCCAGTTTTATTGAGCTATTGGAAACTCATAAAGAATTGCAACAGGAAGATATGCATACAAGTGCTTAAATGATCCAACTTATTCATTATAACATGACCATGATAATGAATTGGCTCATTTAACACCAACAATTGACATGATTGCTGAAAAGAGTAACACTCTTATATGTACTAAAAGCTACCTTGTGAAAGTACACTATTCAGATAGTTCCATATATGTTCAAACTGGCATTGCTATTCCAAGTATAGATGTAAGAAAGATAAAAATATACTTATATAAATTTAGAAAGTAAATGGCTAACATATGGCACCAGACACAAGTTCAAGATATTGTTAATCCATGGCACAAGTGTGCTGAAAAATGAAAGCTTGTTCAACATCATCTACGATCAATTAAAAATAATTATTAGCAGAACAGCATTGAATAAACATTCTTCTATGGAATGATGATATTGTTAATCCATTGTCTGGGACGGCGAGGGAGAAGGGCGAGGCGGTGGTGGGGATGAAGCAGGGGGCGCGGTCGCTGGCCTGGTCGTGGAGGAGGCCGAACACGGGGGGTGCGCCGTGGAGCTCGTGGAGGCGGCGGTGGAAGCCGGGGCCGGAGACGCTGCCGCTCCGGGCCTTGGAGATGAGGGAGGACCGGAGGAGGCAGGCGGTGTCATCGAGCGGGAGGCGGAGGAGGATCTCCTCGACGAGCTCATCCAGGAGCGCCGCCATGGCGGTCGCTAGGTCTGGGTTGGGTGCGTGCCGTGGAGGGGAATGGGGAATGGTTGGGCTCAACCAGTTCAGATCGAGGAGATTGGACTCTGCC
>NC_041381.1:26338772-26343091 GCF_002162155.2 Triticum dicoccoides | reverse complement strand
AATCAAAGGGTTGCACTCGTTTTGACAGAGGTTACACAGATCCTGAAGTTTGATATTGTGAACTTCTTAGTGATTAGCTATTTTGGGTGTTTTCTGTTTACAGTATAAATTGTGAAACTCTCTAAATCGCCCGATCGATATCCCGCTCCGTCAAACGGCGGTGGTGTTGTAAAGCATCATTAGTGGCGATGGCGGTGGTATAGCTGCAAAGTAGCATTCATGGAGGCACGGACGACATGGACGGTGGCCGGCATCGCCCTCTGGCTTTTTGCAGCATCGACACAAATGTGTGCAAGTGATTAACAGACAGTGGCCGGCGTCATATGCCTCGGTGGAGGTGCGCTCGTTGGGTCGCATCATTCATTGTTGTGAGGTTGCCGATGTCCGTGTCATGGTTGAGGCGTCGGTGTTGCTGTCGTGTGGTTCGCAACATCCTCCTTGCTGCAGAAGGTTGCGTTGTGTTGCGTCGCTAGGCTTGTTGGGTGTAGATCCAAAGAGAAGGAAGTAAAATACACCACACTTTGATCGAACGACTCGTCAGGTGGCTGATCTTTCTCTAAAATCACCCACCTGACACCTAGCAACCGTATGCAATAATAAATTTATATATTTCTGTTTGCAGAGAGCCAATTCTAGGTGTGCATCATTTTGCGACTTTCACTCAAACAACACAACCAGTTACCAAGATGTAAATTGAGAGGTCATCGTCGATGTCAAGTTATATATTGTGACCGTGTTAATAAAAATTGAATGTATTCATATATTATTGATGTGAAGTTATATATTGCGGACATGTAAGCTTTTCTGATTTCATCTTGTTTATTAGCGGGATATATCCAAATTTGAAGGTGTAACGATGGAATAGAATCCTTGATTATAGAACCAACTAATGCATCTGCGGTTTGTGCTGCAATTTCCGAGAGGCAGTAGGAATTGAATCTGCCAACACCAATTCTTTTTTTTAATAGTTTGGATTGCTTACCACATGTGTCATGTGGTAACACCAATTCTAGCACATCTTGAGGTTGGACACTGGAATCATCGGACCAATAATTTGCTCTTTTCTTAAAAAAAGAAAGCATTGTCTTCCTCTTAACTAGTACTAGTTGCCCGATCCACTTTGAAAAATTGTTATGATTTGGATATGTACACAAGCAATGAGCATGAGTTCTTTATGGGCTCTAATTTTCAAAGTTAATGCTGTCCACATTAATGTAGACGTTCTGACACACCTTAGACTTGCAAGTTACACTAGTAGAAAAACGACCTTACGTTCACCTCATTAGTCCTGGTTCGATTACGGCCTGGTATAATGTGACCATTAGTCCAGGTTTCAACGGTTAGGGCGCGGGCATCATTAGTCCTGGTTCATGGCGTACCTCTAGTCCCGGTTTGTGACACAAACCAGGACTAAAGGCACATTTAATCCCGGTTTGAATCTCAACCGGGACTAAAAATGCTCCTATATAAACCCTTCATCCAGCTCGAGCTCATTTAACCCTTTCCTTTCCTCTTTGTTCTTCCCCTCTTGCTCGAGCTCATCCTCCATTTTTGCCAAAAAATTTCAAGATTTGAAGGCACCCATCCATCCAAGTCTTCACAAAGGTTAGCAACTTTGTCCTTTCATCTCTTATTGCTAGATTAGCTCTTGCAATGCTCTATAAGTATAGTGATTTCTAGGTTTTAGTTTGGGAGTAATTGTATGTGGGACTTCATTTGATTTATATGCAATTTGAGCTCAAATTAACTTCTTAGTTTGCATATGTAGGTGTGGTTTACTTAGTGTCTTTCCGTCCCCGTCCTAACCACTGCCAATCGCCCGCACCGTCCCGTCGCTGGCACCACCTTGGTGAGCCTCTTGTTCTTATCTTTTTTAATAAAAAAATTCATGTTTGTGTGATTTAGTTAGTACGTAAACAATATTTACAATTGTATTTGATTACCATCTATTGTGTTGACTTTCATTCATATATATGTATTGACCCCCTTCTTCAAATTAGATGTGGGAGAAGCGGAACGAACTCCTACCACATGATCGCATACGAGCAATTCAAGAGGAATTGGCGGGACTCTTTGTTGACCATGTCATACCTAACGACGAAGAATACCATCAGGAATTGCAAATGATTTAGGTAGATGATGTTAGGGATCGTAAGAGATGTTATATTGTATATATGTAGTAGCGTCGGATAGATATACGAAAACTTGTTGTTCGACCAAGCACGGAGAAAGAGAGGTCAATTCTCTCTCTATATATGTTCATGACGATCTTGTGTCATGGTTCCTTCATTGCTATATGTAGTACTAGTGCCGAGTTGAATGGAAAACATTAAATAGAAATGAAACCCTAAATGTAAAGGAATTTAAGGTAAACACAAAAATAAAAGGGGGAAACACAATATGAAAACCCCTAAACCCTCCAAAACCCCTAAACCCCTCCTTTTAAAAAAAACCAGCGCCTGGCAGCTACTGACGCTTGGCTGCCTTTTAGTCCGGTTGGTGTCATCAATCGGGACTAAAGGCCCCCAAGCCCCGGCACGGGCTCGTGCCATGTGGTGGGCCTTTGATCTCGGGCCATGACGAACCGGGACTAGGGGGCCTTTAGTCCCCACCCTTTAGTCTCGGTTGGTGAACCGGGACTAATGACCAATTCCGCACTAGTGTTAACTCATTTGATAACTACTTTAATAATTTTGCTTGTCAAATTTGCAGGACAACAAAGAAGCCACAAGATCAAATCTCGTCAAGCCTTACTTGATGGAATAAAAAGAGATAGGTCCTAATGCAAGTTCGAGCCCCTTCATTGGATGCAAATATTGAATTGTATGGTCCTATTGCATTTGTGTTCATGATGACAAAGGCATAGTCTTTTTTGTCTTCCATACCTTGCTTGACACAAGCTTTGAACATTTGATTTGTTTGCGCCACGAGGTGCCACGAGGATGGTTCATGAGGTGCCACGAGGCTAGATCTGATCGCTGAACCTGAAAGTGGTAAGCTCGAACTGAAGTTTATTTGACCAATATTCAAATTCGTGACAACAATCTAAATACTTCCGAAAATACCATGTTCATTTGTCATGACATTAAGTTTAAAAAAGTTTTGTAGAAAAGTATTTAGTTTGGTTCCCTAAGAAGCTTGGTTGAAAAGCATAGGCTGAAGAAGGCGACTCATCTCATCGACGCCTTTACAAGTTCAAAAATATAGGAACCCGATTCCCTCAAATTATAGCCTTTCGAAACAAACTGAAAGGTGCATATCCAATGATTCTGTCAAGGACGCATGAGTGAAACGTGGTCGGTTTCTTCGGATCGAACATTACACCCGTAAGGCAATGCCATCATTGCTGACACAATGTCCTAATTGATTTTCGTTTGATGTATGATGCCAACGAGTGATGTAACCGACTGGTGTTGCCATATCAAGGCGCAAATAATAAAAGCACAGGGTTTGGAAGTTTTTGTTTTTAGCTAGTACAAACGCAGACACTCATACATACACACATATACTTACCCCAATGAACGCAAGCACGCACACCCTACCCCTATCAGCATCCCTAAGAGACTGAGTCGACACATGGTTTGGAAATTGGAACATGTCCCATGTTGGAGATAAACTTACGCCTCCTTTGGTTTATACAAACAATGTAGGAACTCTACGAGATAGGATGTAGAAAAAAATTCTTTAGGCCCTTTGGTTTGCAGAAATAAACTCTTGTTCCTCTCCTTCGTATTTCAATGGGAAAAAAATCAGCATACGCCTGGTTGGAGAAAAACATCGGCGTATGCCTAGTTGGAAAAAAAATCCTTATCATGTGAAGCAAATGATATTTTGTTCCCAACCCTCTACACTTAGTATTCATAGAATTTGCAATACATGATATTTCACTTCCTATAGACTATGACTCATGACCGTATGATATTCCTATCATATGAATCAAAGTCCTTAGTAATAGTCTCGTCGACTTTCTACTTGCGTACAACCTCAAGAGAATCATCGATGGTTACAAATCCTGATGCTTCCAATTCCTAGGATGTCCATGGGTTCAAAACAAGCATAAAAAAACTAATCTTATCAGAGTCCAATACTTGTGTATGTTATGTGTTCTTATTTGAATCTACAACGATTAGGCTCTACCCCTTTGTCGGCCCTAGGCTCTGTGAAATTTTGATCCTATTCCATCTCTCTTCTCATGCTTAAATAGGAAACCATTATACTGACATCTCATAACACCATGTGACGCAACAACCATGAGATGGATGCTTTCATTTAGTTCGATACTGCCATAAGGAGCACATGGGGCATTCATGTATGGTCGT
>NC_041381.1:26316093-26338565 GCF_002162155.2 Triticum dicoccoides | reverse complement strand
TCCCATTGGCAAGTGGGGCCCATTAGGGAGAAGTAATTTAGCGATTGCAGTTTTAAGGTGTGTAGTAGATCATTAAACTCTGAAATCTTTAAAGGTTTATAGTACTTTATATTGCTCCTCTGGAATGAACTCACCAAAATCAAAATCAGCTTCTGAGTCCTCTCTATTTCACCCTGAAATTGCTCCTATGATTGCGAAAAGTCCACTGGAGATATAATCCAACAAAAAACTATACAGAAAACAGGAAAAAATAGACAACATATATTCATATGCATAATTGGGGCATTTTCCAATATGAAACCATGGTCTCTATATTGTTTTATAAAAAGTTGGTAACATTTACCTGCGCTATATTCATATGCATAATTTGCTATTTTCACAACTGCTAGGTGGTACATCACCGTGAAAAGATAGAAAGAAAAGAACAAAGAATCGCATATTTATCCCTTGAAATGCTTAGAAAAAAAACAAGTTGTGGCACATGGGATTGCATGGATACTGCAATCTAGTTCCTTCACCTGTCTCCTTTCAAAGAACCAGTCTCCAACTTCTTCTGCCATGGTCTGCATGTTCACCAGAATGATTAATGTTTCAGTGTTTTGTTCGTGTAAAATGAAGACATTCGCATTTTTCTACACGTCGTGAGTCCTTAATAAACTCAGAGCGCCCATCTCTAAAACGCTAATTGTGCAACACAGGATAACATATACTTTGCCAACTTGACATGAATATGATATTTCTTACAGTGCAGTCACACTTTTCTTCTGTTCCATTTTCCAATCTCTAGAGGATAGAAATGATACCTTGTTGTTGACTCCAGGAGAAGATGGAGAGTGCCGAGTCAAAGAGTTCAACGCCTGACAGTGTATAAAGCAGGAGTCAATGAAAATACCCCACTCCTTTTTCTTCTTGATTTCTCTCATCGCGTCATGCAGTTCTTCCCTAAAACCTGCAAAGTTTTAATTGACATTACAAAACATGTAAAGAGACCCTGAAAGACAGATGAAATTTTATTGTAGTAAGACGTAAGGTTAATTCTATCTGTCAAAATATGCAAGGTGAATCCACCTTGGAGTACTTCAAGTTGCTCAGGACTGCACTTGCTAATATCCAACCTACCATCTTGCCATGAATGTTGGAGATCTGATGCTTCTGGTGCCAACACATGTTGTACCTGAGACAAACCTTACTACGTTGAATATTGATGATTCAACACAACAACAGAATATTTGTCATGGAAGAGATGATGATGCCTGCCAGGCATCATATGCTGGATTAAAAACAAATAATGGTGTCCTGATGTCTTTAACAACTTCACGTGGGAAGAAGCATTGGCATACAGTAAAATGGCAGTGCTTAGCCTAACATTGCTTCCATGGTAGCAGGGCTTCAAGACCAATGGTAGAAATTGCGACGGATAGTTGCAGTATCATTTGTCAGCAACTCAGAGACTAACCTGGCTGGGTAGCTGGGTTCATGCTTGAGATGCAGTGCAGAAATTTCCTCTTTAGATCCTTAAACAAAAGCATTTGGAAAAGAAATTTTAATTATTGAAAAGAATAGTGTTTCAGGAGAAAAGGACAATGTCACTTTAGAAAGCCCGCAAGGTCACTTGCTTGGAAATGTCTTCTCTGTAATGGAGTAAACAACATGAATGGGTAGATAGAATCTGAGGACAACACCAAACCAGCACAATTTCTGTTCCATACAATTTTCTTTTATGGCACAACAGGATTAACATCAGAAGGAGAAAAGTATATAGATGCTTTCTCACTCATAGGCAAGTTGTCTTGACTTTTCAGTCATACAATTTGTTGATGATATAATACTGGTCATACCTGCTGAAGACATGCAACTTCACCAGATCAAGAGTTGTTGTACCATTTTACTGCCCAAGTAGACTCAAACTGAACTATCACAAATCTGTGGCAATCCCAATTAATGTAGCCCAAGATAAAATGGTCAACATCCTCAATATCTTAGGCTGCCAGCAAGGATCCTTTCCATTTACATATCTAGGACTGCCACTAAGCATCAGCAAAGCAAATGATGAGGATTTCTTCCCAATGCCGAAAGGGGTTGAAAGAAGGATATCTGGTTGTTCTACACTAATCTCATATGATGGCAGGTTGAAACTTATAAAGTCGGTATTCACATCAGCTTTACCAACTGGAATAGTGGAACAAATCAATAAGTATCTGAGGCATTGCCTGTGAAGATTATGGTCCTACACCTATTGCTTGGAATCTATTTTGCAAGCCCAAAACAAATGAAGGTCTAGGAGTGCTTGACATTAGAACCCATATCAAGGCATTACTTATCAAAAACCTCCATAAAATTTTCAACCATGAAAGCATTCCTTGGGTCAAGTTTACCTCCCCTTTTCACATGAGAGTTAAGAGTATAAAATAGATCTGAGTCGTTGATTGCATTAAGTAGTGGGTATGATTACCTCTTACTTCTTACCTCCCATGTAAAAAGAGGGGGTAAGAGGGAGCATGTCAAAATTGCTCCTACACTACCCCACAGGACAGAGCAGAAGGGTCATCCTGGTGGAAAACACATCTTAAGCTCATTCTCACTTTTAAAGATGTTCCTTTTATTCAAGGCATGTCTTGGAGATACTATTTCTCTATGGACTGGCAACTAGCTGGTGTACCCATGCAGTGGGTATAAGCTGGGTGAGGGGTTTGGGCACACTAGCGACCCAACTTAAGATAGGTGCACATGGGGCACCGCAAAAGATACTAAACAAAGTGGCCTCATAGGCGTCCGTGGCCCACTCGGACCCCGAAGACATTTGGGGCGGTAAGGCACTGGATTGCGCGATTGGACTTCGGGGGGGTGCTGATAGATCAGACGACACGAATGCACCAATGAGGTGGGTAGCCTCCTTTAAAGGACTTGGTACAGTGTAAACCATGGGTACTGCAACCTTCTATAGAACATAAATTTGCTTCAGAGTGAGTTTGGATGAAAATAACAAATGATTTATTGAGACCAAGTTTGTGTTCCAGTAGTTAAAAGAAACTGACGTGATTTATTCATTTCAGTTACCATCAATTCTTACTTTCACAAACGCTACCTAATATTATAACACATGAATGAAGTGAGAGTACTGTGAAATAGGTGGGTTTGCGATCCCGAGATCTCCGATCCCTTTCCAAGGCTCGACATCATGTTGCGCAACATGACGTGTGTGCTTACCTCTTGGGGCCAGAAGCAGGTAGGCACTATAAAATTGCAGAGGGTGGACTTGTAGTTTGATAGAGCGCAAGAGAGGAGGACTCTCACGATAGGGGAGAGTTGGTCGAGGAAAATGCTGAAGCTAACCACCTTGGGCCTCGCCTCTCTGCAACGTACGATCGCGAGGCATCGCTTGAGGATTCGATGGCTGGAGGATGAGGATGCAAATTAAAAATTGTTCCATCTGGTGGCGAACGACAGGAAGGTGAAAAGTTTCCACCCTACAATCCAATGGGACGGTGTGATCATCATGGCCCAAATTGGCAAGTAAGAGGGCAGCGACCAAGCCAGAGATCACAGCCAGGACTTGGATTTTCTGTACCTCACTATGCTGGATCTTCATGATCAAGACTTAATTTTTTTACGAAGAGGAGGTGTGGTCTGTCATCAAAGAACTGTCTGCGGACAGAGGCTTGGGCCCAGACGGATTCATTGGGATGTTCATCCAAAAAGCTTCGGGTGTGATCAAGCTGGATGTTATGGTGGCGATTGAAAAAAAATTCTGGGTAATGGAACAGATTTGGCACGCTCGGCCAAGCTCTTATAACATTGATCCCCCAGAAACCGGATGCCTGCCTTATCGGAGACTTCCACCAAATCAGTCTGGTGCACAACATTCCAAAGATTGGTTCTAAACTTCTCACTATCAGACTGAGCACGCGCACGGGTGAGCTAGTTCATGTCAACTAGTCGGTCTTCTTCAATGGCTGGAACATACATGATAATTTCATGTTTGTGGGACAGGTCACGAGGAACCTACACCGTCACAAGGCCAAGGGTGTGCTCCTGAACCTCGACATTTCCAAGACTTTGGTTCGATCTCGTGGCCTTTCTTATTCAGATGCTTCGGACCAAGGGGTTCTCGGATCTTTGGAGATCTTGGATTGCAATGGATATGTGGCAATAAATTCATGCACGCGCATGGTTTACACCAAGGAAACCCCTTGTCCCCGTTCTTCATGATTTCAATGGATGCCCTCATCTCATTAATCATTAAAGCCCATGAGGACGCAATGCTCCCGAATATCTCGGCTCAGGTAGCATTCCGATACAGCAACTATCAATTTACTCTGATGATGTGGAGCCACTTGTCAATCCTATTACATTGGATATGTTGTTCGTCAAGGAGGCACTCAAGATTAGTTCTGCCTCTAGACTACATGTGAATTTGACAAATCTTCTACGATCTTAATTTGAGCTGAAGAGAGGGGTCGTCATTTGGTTGCAGTTGCCCTGCCATGGAAGATGTAAACTAGACTCCTATATTTAATTTGTCCAGAGCTTCTTATTTTAGAAACAGGCAAGAGCTCTTATATACACTAGATGAAAGCAAACGTAACATATACATGGTACTGAAATATCACCGATCACCGATGAACATAAACATATCGTCATATATGTTATGCTTAGATACAATTTGTTTATTTGGAAACAATACAATTTATATTCTACAAAGTTCTACAAATATGCACACCGAATAATACACTAGAAACCACTAAATATTAGTTGGATATTATTCTTTAGAAACCTCTAACATGATATTAAATAAAACTAAACTATAGATGAACATATGCAGTTACATACATATATGTATGTGTGCACTATATAATTTGTGTCACTATCAAAAAATGATTTGAATATAATCGAAGTTACATCCCTTAATTAAAATTTATTATACACAAAGTGATTAGTGATATACATTGTAACCAATAACAAAGAACATTGGTTAACTATGCCAACTAAATTATGTGGTTAACTATACCAGCTAAATAATATGATGTGTACTCCTTAAGATTGTAAAAATAAACATCAATAAGTATAAAACTTTGGTATAAAAAGTATTTATTGGATTTTACATCAGATCCTAAGATCCCTAATTTCTCTGGTACAACCCTATGTATATCAAAGCCACAAGATAAGGACCCTCTGTATTGACCGACTTCAGTTGCACGACATTCTTAAGAGCACAGGTCATCATTAGAGAGAAGCGATGAAAATCATCTGGATCCTTCAGATTCATAACAATGTAAAACTAACTTGGCCCTGAGGGCATCTTCAAAAAGCTTTCAACAATCATTGTAATTTCATAAAGACATGGGTTCAATAGCTCATATTAAAGAGTGTGGACCTACAAATTCACAACTTTTTTGTACATTAAAGATTGTGAAATTTTAAAACTAGAGGTTATAGCTTGTGTTTGTGCCATACAACTAACTCAATCCAAAGAGGTAAACTTTCCCATGGTTTTGTATTTAGGCCTAATTATGAAATATTGACATCTAAAGATGAACATATTGATACAACCGATGAAACTATTTGTACTACATGTCTTCATGAAGATATTTGTACCTGGACATTGTCAACTTCCATTATGCTCTAAACTTGTCCCCAATTGAAGACCGTTGTCTAGATGTCGATCTCTAAAGACAAGTAAACAAGACAAAAGAAATGATGAGAATAACAAAATAAGAAACATGTAGATTTAGCGACTGAAGTGGCCTACAAGATAATAAATCTCACCGGTATGTTTCAGCAAACCTGCATGTTCACATGCTTAAGGGTGATCTATCTACTGAGTATTGGGAAAATAGTCTAAGGGAAATCCACTAGAACAGTTCCGGAGACTCTGAAAATGTTTCACAGAGAAAAACTGAAGTGTTTCGGAGAGACCGAAAATTATTTCGTAGTAAACCATCAAACTTTAATAGTGCTAGAAGGCGTCTAGAATTTTTGGAGGGTGCCGAAAAAGTTCGGGCGCCTCCCAGAATTACCAGAGAGAACGTGCATGAAAACACCATGTTTCCCAAATGGGGCCCATCGAAAACAACTTTGCATAAGTGGTGGAGAAATGTTGAAAAGGGGGTCCCTGTTGGGGACAGCCCCTACGAGGGTTGTCATGGACAAGGGGGACCCATTGGGGGCAAGCTGCCCCCTTTTGCGGGGCAATGTTGATGGAGTTCGAGCCACCTTTTGGGCAGCTATCCTCCACCCCTCCTCCAATATAAATAGAGGTGGAGAGTTGCTCTCCATCTCGGTTCAAGTTCTAACACAAATGGACTGCAGTGATCTGCCTCTCTCTCCCTTCCTCCACGAAAGAGTTCCGTAGCACCAAAAGGCTGCCCGGTCTCTGGTAGAGATTAGTTCTAGATGGCGAAGCGCCACTGGATAGGCGACATTGTATGTGTGCAACCGCATAGAGAGATTGTATGTTTGATCTTCTGCCCGAGGGACTATCCAAGGTTCTGTCCGAGGGAGAAAATTCTCACAGTTAGGAGGTCGTAAATCCTAGCCGCGGGAATCTGCCCCAACGATCTTCACCAACTCTCTTCCCACTGCGATACGAGTTGGTAACGATCAAATTGAACCTTCTACGCATCTTCATTGGTGTCCTGAGATGGTGCATAGGATGATTTTTTTTTGTTTTCTGCTGCTTTCCCCTGTAGTGGCATCATGAGCCATGCTAGATGCAGGTTACGATGTAGAATGCATGATATGTATGGGTATTGCACAATATATCTATGTAGTAGATAAGATCTATTACTAAATATTTTTTGTGCGGCTAGTAGATGAAATTTATTACCTGATGTGCTTGTTGCTTCCCTTAAATTTGTGTTATGCTGATCTTGACGACATGGTGGAATTTTTCTACAAAGTTCTCGCAAACCGCGGACCTTCTATGCGGGCCAGAATTTGTGTTCCCTTATTCTGATCATGATCCCTTGAATTTTTGTTATTTTGATCCTTCTATACTTACAACATCCTGAGGATAGACGTGTTGCTGCTGCTGTTTGTGAATTCACTAGTTTGCTTCTGTTTGGTGGTTTGAACATTGTAGATTATATCATGATAATATCCCTACTACTTGGGCTGCTTTGAAAACTGCTATGCATACTCGTTGGGTTCCACCATATTATCAAAGTGAATTACTTCAAAAACTGCAGCATTTGAGACAAGGAATAAATTTTGTAGAGGATTATTATCCGGAATTACAAACTGGCACCAAACTGAACTTTTTTCTCGTGACAGGGCCGCACTTAGGTGGCTCTAACTTTTACATACAACCTTGGATTAAGACGATTTTTATATCAAAATCAACCATTTCGACGAGACAAAGACAAGTCATGAATAAACTTTTCTCACATGAGACTGTCTTGAAGTCGTAATCGTCCGAACAGTACTCTGCATACAAAATCCTAGTAATTTGAGCACAACTTCGGCCCTCGAGATTACATCTAGACATGCCTAAAAATAAATTATAAGTGATTCGTCAAAACATTGATAACCCTTGGACATTTTCTGCTCTTCTCGTAACGAATCACCGAACGCCTCAATATGTGTAGCACCTATGGCAACCAAAGGCTTGTCTCGATTTCCAATCGAACTAAGGACAATGTTCGGATACTACACCGGCCATGCTTTGACATACCCTTAGGACGATATATAAATATCAGCCATTAACATAAGGTCCATGTAAACTTCATCCACCAAAGCAAGTATAGCCAAAATAAACAAATGAAATGATAAATCAAATATTTCGGCCCTTTGGATCAGCAGAACTTGTAGCTAATCAAATATATAGTAATTTGGTAATACCCTTTCATTATATAAGAAATTATATTGCATCGAAGGTAATACCCTTGAGCTCGCTGAATATGGTGGGGGAGATTCCCAGCGAAGGAAGCCCAAGGTGACAAAGTAGATGTTGTTCCACAGTGCAGACAAAGCCGGAACCTTGACAAGCACAGCCCACCAATCCTTGAACGGGAACAACGATGATGCAAGAAAATCTGATGCATTCATGTTAGTTACCGTATCAAACATCAAAAAAACATCTATGAGTCAGGCTAAGAACCACAATGGGCACCTCGCAGAAATGGTAGTAATAGTGCAAAAGGGATCCATGGAGGGTGAACCCTATGAGGCCAGACCGGAACATACGAGTACGGTCAAACTCGGAGATGTGATTCCCTTCGTAACACTGTAAATAAGCAGGAGCAACACAAACAAGAACAACCGAATTAGCTATTGCAGCAGCAGAAAGGGGATATAAAATTAAACATTCAGTCAGCGAGGGGTAATTGGACTGGATTGGCATTTGTGCTATCCAGTCGCCGAGGGAGTAGACGACGCCGTTGATTATCATCTTGGCAAGAACCAGATTGGCATTGAGGGCCTCCTCGGACGCCGACCAGTTATGCTCCGACATGTACCGCAGGATCTCAAAGATAGTCCACCCCTGTACGGCTGTACCAAATCTAATCAAGAGAAACAAAGGATATTCACGAATAAGTAATTTTACCGGAGGCGGGAGGTACCGGCACACCATCCGCCGTCCACCTAGTTTCGTCAAGATTCGTGCATTCTGTCAGAGTATATACTACACCTCTTATACTATCTAAATACGACTGGCACACACTGGACACATCTGATCAAATACATGCATGCCATGCAACTTTGTTAGGAGAGAAAGAGAGAGTTGGAATGGAGAGGCTGACCTGGCATGCATGATTCTCTCTCCCCACATAATTGACATGCATTTTATTTCATTCATATATTTTGAATGATTGATATATTTTAAAGTGAATGTCTATTTTTGAAATTTTTTATATATTTGAAATCATGTTGACAAGACCTCTAGAATAAGATCAATGTTGGTTATATTTGAACTACTTTTATTTATATATTTCAATTTTCTTTGGCATCACTTTCATAAAACATAAGATTGTTTTGTTATTTCATAGAAGTGTTTGCTCCTGTTTTGCAAATTTCAAAATAATAATTTCAACTTTGGTAAACATTGGTTTCACTTATTTTAAGACACATATTTTACTTGTTTTAGAAAAAATATTTCACTCATTTGAGAAAACATATTTCACCTTTTCTGAAATTAACTATTTTTACGCATTTCATCTATTTCAAATATACCTGCTTTCACTCATCGGAAGAAAGTGATGTCACTCATTTAAGAAAAATAATTTCACTCGATTGAGAAAACATATCTCACTTAGTTGAGAGAACATATTTTCACACATTAGAAAACACAGATTTTAGTCGTTTCCAAATACTAGTTTCACTAATTTCAGAAAGTTGATTTCAATCATTAAAAAAACTATTTTCTTTATGTTTAGAAAACCAATTTTACTCATCTGAAGAAACATATTTCACTCAATGAAGAAAATGATTTCACTCAGTTGAGAAAACATATTTCGAAAGAAATATTGAAACATATTTCACTCAGCAGAAATATCAGTTTCACACATTGAAAAAGTCGTTTCACACCAAAAAGTCATATTTCACTTTTTTCAAATAACTCATTTCACTCATTTCAGAAAACACATTACAGTCGCTCAATTGAAATACGATATTTCAATTTGTTTCAAAAACTGATTACACTCATTACAAAAGATAGATTTCTTTAGTTTCAGAAAAACACATCACAGTTACTCCATTTGAAGAAACAATTTCATAAACTGGGATATGAAACTCACAAAGAAAACTATATTTAGAAAAGTGGTTTCAATCATTTCAATATAAAACTGATTTCATTCATTTCAAAAGAACTGACTTCACTCATTTCATTATACTTATTTCGTTCGTTACCAAAATGTTTTGAAATAATCAGTTTGACATGTTTGAACAAACTAGTTTCTGAAAACTGATTTCACTTATTTCAAAAAATATTTTCACTAGTTTCAAAATCGATTCCAATTATTTCGAATAAGTAAATTTGAAATCAGTGAAATTTAAATTTTGATATGATTGAAATAGAAAAACTTAAACTAGTTTAAATATATTCAAAATTGGTCTTGTTCTACAGATCACATGTTCAGGAATTTGAATATATAAAATATTTCAATTATAGAAAATTAGTGTGAGAGGTATTGTACATCTAAAATTTTAAACAAAGATAAAATGGATGGATTTGTGTGTGAGAGAGAGGAGAGATTCTGCATGCATACATGCGTACGGTTCCTGTTAAAAGGTACTGCATCATTCTGACATTGATTAGACATAAATCAGAAATACAAGAGATATTTTGCTATGAATACTTTCATATACACATACACATGGTCCCAGAACTTTAGATGTGGCAGCACCTCATTGGTGGCAAGATCACCGGTAGCTCCCGGCTCCGGTAAAAAACACTTTGCGAGGATAGTCATCCATCACGAACCACCAATCGCTCGATATCGTGGCTAGCTATTAGCAGAAGAGAAGAGGCTATGGGGCGAAGCGGACGACGGCGTGGGAGAGGCTATGATGTGCAGCAGCCGCGATGAGGATCCACTCCAGTGCGGCGCGAAGGCGGCAGGGGGCGGGGCAGGTCGATGAGCTTCCGTGCGGCGGAGGCGCAAGGAACCCTACGCACGCGCGCGAGGGTAAGTAGGGAGAGGTACGGCTGCCGTGCGTCCAGAACATGGGGACCAAGGCGATCTCGGGTGGCTGGTGGTGGCGCTCATCCTCCTCCTCCTCCATGATCGGAGCCACCGTCTCCACATCTTCTCCGGCAGCGTCGACCGAGAGGCCGTCTCGCTAGGGAGCGGAGTCGCATGGTCGCATGAAGAGGAGGAGGCGGCGGAAGTGAGGTTAAGGATGGAGGGGATCTGGCCCGAGGTTACGTAGAGGAGGCAGCTGTCGATGTGGAGGTTTATTTGTCATGATTTACATGTTAATTTTTAGAAAATCCGTTATTTTTTCCAGAAAATCCATTATTTGTTTCCTAAAAATAAATTACATTAATTAGAGAGATTGGTTGATTCAGATAAGTTAGGAAAGTTTGGTCCGTGATTTTTTATGTGTTAGGAAAGTGCTGCTTTGGTAAAAAAAAGACCGGAAAGAAAAATAAACCGGTGTGGAGAGTGGCGATGGGAGTGGGGACGAAAAAAAACAGCGAAAAAAAAACGGTTGAAAGTGGTGGGATGAAAAAAAACCGTGAAGACTATTCACCAACTCAGACATTAGGAGTAGAAATATTACTCGAACATTAGTACACGGCGTGTTTAGCTCTAGCATATTGTTGAATAGAACACCTCAAACTGACTTGGCTTACATTGTCGTGACCTCTAATAATCCGCACTACATAGGCATGATACTCCTTTGAAATAACACGGAATGTAATCGTAAAAAAATAGGTGCTTCTCTGCATTTTGTTTAGGACTTTGCAAACTTCCAAACGACCAAAATGTTGCAACAAATCCGAACGATGCTTTCTTCCTTCTTTAGTTGCTAATCATGGTAGCTAATTCTCTATTAGACGCTAGACCTCCAGAATACTTCCTTTTATTTGTTAATCTTGTATTATTTTAATGGGAAAACACGGTGGAGCATATCCGATCCCTTCAAAAGATGCACGCATGCACATAAGATAAAATGATGATGTCAGCTTAGATTTTTTTCAAAATTGAAAACTCAAAACGTTTTGTAGCTCAAACTGTTCATCGGCTTGAAAATTTGTCTTCACATAAAAAAACGTCGCGACGAGATCTTCGGAACTATATCCCATGTCGATATGTTTCGACGACTTGTTCATCAGGTCAAATGTGATCAGGCATGTACTACGTTAGTTATGATGTCTGCGATACATAAGTTATCAAGCTATTTTGAAAAAAATTACCGGGCATGAAAAAAAATGGTTTTCTAGCCTTTCTTGCCACGTGCACATGTATGCATACACCAGATGAAAAAGAATGTTGGTGTCATCCTATATTCCCCCTATTTTAAAACTTTAAAATATTTTGTAACTCAAACCGTCGCTCGGATCAAAAAACTGTTTTCATATAAAAGATTCGCCACGAGGAGATCTTCGAAACTAGATATCATGTTGGTATGTTCCAACTAATTTTTTAAGGGTAAAAAGTTACCAGACCTAACTACGTAAGTCATCACATCCATGACACATAAATTACCAACATGTTTTCATAGAAATTATCGGGCATGAAAAATGGTCTTCCAACCTTTCTTCCCACATGCACATGCATGCATGCACTAGAGAAAGCTAATGCCATCCTACATTCTACCTATTTTGAAACTTCAAATGTTTTGTAGGTCGAACCGTCATTTCAATTGAAAAATTGTCTTCACATAAAAGTTTCATGGCGATGATACCTTCAAACTAGATCCCATGTTGATATGTTCCAACGACTTTGTTCGTGCCAAAAGATACCATGCCTTAGGTAAGTAAGTTACCATGTCTACGATGTGTAAATTACCCATGGTGCAGAGTGTGTATTACCATGCTATTTACATAGGGAGTTATCGGAGTCTGTTTTCAACAACTTTTTTTAACCAAACTAAGTTATCGTGATATTTGTACGTAAATTATCATGTCTGTGGTGTGCATGTTACCATGATATTTACATAGAATTTACTGGCGGTATGTTTTCAATAACGTATTTTTCCCCAAGTAAAGTTACAGAGGTGTTTGTAACTAAGTTATCAAGTTTGCGGTGTGCATATTACCATGTTATTACACACCGAAGTTACCGGGATATGTGTTCAACACCCTCAGGGCAAAGTTACCGTGGTGTTTTGTACATAAGTTATCAGCTCCGTGGTGTTTTGAACATAAGTTATCAGCTCCGTGGTGTGTATTACCATGACATTTACACATAAATTACCAGGATAGTTTTTCCATAACTTTTTTCTCCGGGTCAAAAGTTACGTGGTGTTTTTACATGAGTTATCAGCTCTGGTTTGTGTGTATTACCATACTATTTACACAGAATTTACCAGAATATGTTTTCAACAACTTTTTTATTGGATCAAAAGTTAGCACGGCGTTTGCACATGAGTTCTCAGCTCTGATATGTGTGTATTGCCATGCTATTGACACAGAAATTGTTGGAGATATGTTTTTAAACATCTTTCCTGAGGTCAGAAGTTACCACGGTGTTTTAACATGGGTTATCAACTCTGATGTGGATGTATTAACATGTTATTTACACAAAAGTTTTCAAGTGGTATATTTGTCAACAATTTTTTTCCCAGGTCAAAAGGTACCAGGGTGTTTTCTGTCCTCTAGTTCATTTGCACATGAACAGAAAAGTTGGATGACCATTTCTATGCCCTGGTAATTTCTATAGAAACAAGAATGATAACTCATGTACCACAAGTGTGATAACTTACGTAGCATACACCTGGTAACTTTAGACCTGAAAAAAAATCGTCGAAACATATCAATATGGGACCTAGTTTCGAAGGTCTCGTCGCGACGAATCTTTTATGTGAAAATGGTTTTTCAATCGGACCTATGGTTTGGGCTACAAATCATTTAAAAAATTTGCATTGGAAAGAATATTTGATGACATCATCATTTTAGTTTTGCATGCATGCGTTCATGTAAGTGGCTCAAAGCGACATGCATGTGTGGGTGTGTTTTGGCTAAGCGCTTGATTAAGAAAAAAGAAAATGACATGTGCGTGATTAGAAGAAATGGTGTGAGCGCATGTTACTGTCGGTACAAAAATTAGATGGCACAAAGTGTGTGCGGATTTGTGGCAAAATTCCTGCCGACTAGAAAATAGCATTCTAGTTTTGTTTAAGGTGTACTAATAGAGTTCATCTCAACTACTTACCATTGTTTCGTCTCTAATAAACAAAGTTACTCGCCATTTCATCGGCTGGCCAAGAAAAGAAGAAAGACTTATTTCTGAGAGGATAGTGTGCCAAAATCGTGTAAAACCAAGCGAATCATTGAAAACTAGCGGATTGAAATCGAATCATATCTGGGCTGCGGTGCGGCTGATTACAACGTCCTCGTGTAACCCCACGCGAGCGACCGAGGGAGTGAACCCTAGACACCACTCCTAGTCCGCCGGCTCCAGCTCCCTCCGGCGCCGCCGCTGGCACGCGTCGCCAATCAGGTCGGCATAGGCGGCGGCGGGGATCCCCTTCTCCTCGCACGATGCCCGGTGGCGCGGGACGACGACTTCAGTGACGACGTCTTGTAGATCCATGGCACGACAGCACGGTGGATCCCGGCGGCGGCGCTCGGCAGCGCGGGTGGATTGGTTGGCTGTGGCATGCCGGGCAGATGGATGTGGCTAGAAGATGGAGGTGGGGCAGGGCGTGGCCGGTGGCGATGGCGGCGGCGTCGTCCAGCCCGAATCAGGTCTTGGCGGTGGCGATGGCGACGGCTGACCCGGATCCGACCATGGTGGTGGCGGCGTCCCCTCCGCCAGGGATGACGGGCCAGGTGATGGGTCCTTGTGGCGGCGTCGATGGCGGCGGATCTTGGGATCCCGTGTGCGGGCTCGTCGCGGGACGCGCGTGGTGGCCAGAGCTTCCTTCAGCGTCGATGGCGCTTGATGCGGGATCGCGGTGGAGGTTGCCATTGTATGGGCGACGACAACGGCTGGCGCGACGGTGGGTGCTGCATGTAGCTCCCGGAATCAGGGCGGGGGGCCCTCTTCATCAACGGCGGCAGACTCCGGGGTCGTGTGGGCGACATGGAGTCCGGATTTCGAGATGGTGACGGCCTTCTAAGGGTGGTTGTGGTATGGGATGTCCCTTCCATCAATAGACAGGGTTTGATGCGGCTTGGCAGGTGACACATGAGTCTCTCTCGGAGTTGTCAAGCGGTGCGCATCGTCGGCAGGTGAAGACGTCGGTGGATGTGCTACCAGCGGATGCTACACACGATGTATAATACGGAGACGTCAAGTCATGCCTGCTACCGACAAGTGATGGACGGTGGCTCTGACGGAGGTGTCAAGTTTAGCCTGTTGTTGTTGAATCGAAGGTGGTGCGATAGTAGCGGGAGGCAGGCGGTATGGGACTTCTTTATCTTCCTTGTCTCCTCCAGAGGTATCCAACCATCGAGGCATCGGTAGACAGATAAAGGCGGATGGTACAAACAGCTTCAACGACGAGCTTATGCACTCCGGTAGAAATACAAGTTCTCTGATCTTGGCTATGTCGTCGCGCGCTTGCGTCTTGTCCTTGCTGAAGGTGGTGGATTGAAGCTTTGCTTTGGGATGAGAATCCGAAGTTCAACCTTGTGATGGACTCGCCATCATCGGTGCACGTGCAGCGATTGCTTCTTGAAGGGGTAGCCTAGGAGTTGTGTATTTTTCGTTTATGTTGTGACTTGTATCATAGGGTTAGTGGTTATCTCGGAGAGTTACTGTCGCGAGGTATATGGCCTCAGGGTTTATTTTTCAAAAGAAAAAATCAGGTCAATGGTGTTCGGCTGCTGGATTTTGCTCTATCAATAATATTTGGCTGCATGCATCATCCTATGCAGAGACCGGGGTTATCCTCCTTTTAAAAAAAAAACTAACAGACTTTTTTGCCACTGAGTTTTGCGTGCATAACTGCATATCCTGTTTTTGGTCATTTATTGTCTCTCTATCGTGTGGGCCTAACAAAGTGAAAAGGGGACACAAGGAAATAGGATTAGTGGCAAAGACGAATGCTTCTCTTCAATAAGTATACAATATAGTTGCATTGCATATCTTGGAGTAGCTTTTTTTGTTCTTACACCTTTCTATAATGAACACTGAAATAAAATTCAACTGTATTGTTTACATGTGTGCTTACTACTTCAGACAATATAAGCTTGTCCGTAACAACAACATAATTACGGAAGTACAGCAGAATGCATGTGAGATCAGCAGCGCCTGGATCATCATTGCCTTTGTTTGCCCAGAGGAGTTGAACACCCCAGGTATCTAGTCACTTACTGACCAAACACTTTGAACAAGAAGCATCTCTACACCAACATTGCATCAAATCAGCCAATAAACAAGGTAACTACATCTTCAGGCCACGTCTCTCCCAATTCTAGATGATTGCATGTTTTTAATGCTGTACCCTTTGAACTAAGCTTAATTTGTTTATATGATTCCAACAGTCCTCAGTTATGGCCCTGGCTTGGGGATTATTCAATGATGGTGCTGGGGTGATTTCCAACCTCAATGCATGTCATGAATCCTTCAGCTGGACGACATCAACTATAACCGCCATTCGTTATCGGCAAAGCGCCTCAGATTCGCCAGACAGAGACAAGACAGCTGCACAACCACATGATAAAAAGAAATTTGATCAGCTGGAGGTTGATCTTTGGAAGCTGAAGACAACAATGCCCAAGATGCTTGACCTCATTGATCGTGTCGAGTTTCTAAGCCATAAGGAACAAGCGGCTGCTCTCCTCCCGGATATTAAAGGTGCAGTGTTCGATGCGGAGGACCTGCTTGATGAGTTTGATTATGATGTACTCAAGTTGAAGGTTGAATGCAGCAAGAATTTGGAGCCAGATCATTATAATGACACCTTTCTGGAATTCTTTGACAGATCCAGTGATTACGTAAGACTAGTCAACATGATTCAAGAAAAATTAGATCATGTTCATAAGCAGGCCATGGATATGGGCTTGCACCAAGCACCACGGAAGTTTGATAAATCAGTTAGGCCAGAAACAACTAGCTACTTTAATTGTGTGGAAAAAATGGTTGGTCGTGAAAAAGAAATGAAGGAGTTGTTGGGAAAACTAGGAGTTCGTGGACTGAAGAGAGGAAGAACTGAAAGCAAAGCAAGAATGACAGAGATGCATGTGTTATCCATTGTTGGCATGGGAGGTGTCGGGAAGACAACGATGGCCCAACAAATCTGCAAGAATACAAATGTGAAGAAACACTTTGGCCCCATAATTTGGACATGTGTTTCAGATGACTTCGACACAAAAGGGATAACGAAAGCTATTATAGAGGGCCTCGGAGGAGACGCGTCATCTAATAATCTGAATGTTCTTATGGATAAACTGAAAGATCGTGTCAAGTCCAAAAAGTTCTTGCTTGTCCTTGATGACATGTGGGATGATATCTTGAAGGATGACGCGGCAGGGTGGAAGAGCTTGTCTGCATGTTTGAAAAGTGGCGCTGAAGGGAGTAGGATTTTGGTCACCAGTTCACCACTAGATTCCGCGAGGTTGGTGAGCTAGTTGGCCCTACGAATAATTATGAGTTAAATCTTAAATGGCTTAGAACAAAAGGTATTCTGGGATTTCTTCAAATCCTGTGCATTTGGATCCACGAGTTCTTGCAACGACCAGGAGTCATTGGAGTTGGAGCGCATCGGTAAAGACATTGTTCCAAAGTTGAAGGGTTCCCCATTAGCTGCCAAGACTATTGGACGCTTGCTGAGAATGGAACTAAGTACAATACACTGGAAAAATATAAAGGGAAGTGAACTTTGGAAATTAAAACAATCAGATACTGACATTCTGCCAGCCCTTCGATTGAGCTATTTGTATCTACCGCAGAAACTGAAGAGATGCTTCTCAATCTGTGCGATGTTTCCCAAGGATCACAAATTTGGGAAGGATTTTCTAGCTGATATTTGGATTGCACAAGGATATGTGGAGGGGCCCGAAGAAGCATCAATGTGCTTTGATGCCCTTGCAAATCGTTCATTCTTCCAGAAACCATCATCACAGAGTCCTAACTATGTTATTCATGATCTGATGCATGATACAGCACAGCTAGTCTCGAAGGATGAGTGCTTCATTATAAAGCATGTTAGTGACCTGGACAAAGTTCCTTCAAATGTCCATCATCTGTCAATATTCACAAACGAAAATGTCCAGTGTTCTGAATTGAAGAGCATATGCGACAAGAAAAATTTGAGGTCCCTGGTATGCGATAAATCATACAGAAAAGCAAAAGATTTTGAGCCTGTGATAAACAGTTGGTTCAGGGAGCTACCGAAAATCCGTGTAATGAGTTCTAGAATTTCCAGAGTATGACAACTACCTGAGAGCATGGGCAGTTCAAAGCATCTGCGAAACCTTCTTTTACTTGGAAGTGTTACTTTCAGCACATTTCCATTATCAGTATGTCGTCTGCATCATCTGAAAGTTATAGACTCTGGCAGTTGTGTGATTGAGAAGTTTCCTCCAGGGTTCAGTGATGTCCTCAGCTTAGAGAAGATCAATTCAAAGGGTTTTAGTTATAGCAAGGACCACTCTGGCAAACTCTGCCTAAAATGGTGCCTTCCGCTGCGATGTCCTGAGGCGGTGAAGATAATGGAAAACCAGATGGAAATCTTACCTCACTGGAATCTCCAACATTTGCAGGTAAAGGACTACGGTGGTGAATCTTGCCCTAGCTGGCTCCAGCCCAACCTCCTGCCAAGGTTACGCTCTCTTGAATTTACGGATTGTGTCAACTTGAAGAGCATACCATTCTTTGTAACAGAGGTAACAGTACCCCAAGTCTTTTTCAAGGAGGACTACAAGGAGCTGGCAGTACATCTTTTCGAGGAGGCCTAGGAAAGAGGATGAAGGTCACACCCTCTGATCATTTCAGCACCGTTGCAAGGACGTTGAAGCTGTTTGCGTTCAGTAAACCTGATAGTCGGAGCTGCCCCATTATTCCAGGACTGAAAGAAAGGAGAGATCGAGCGCTGCCGCATAAGAATCAATCAACCAGTGGTGGCTTCTCATCGGGTATATAGCCAAAAACTATCACTCTTGTGACTAGTGTTGCCAAAAACTATCACTCTTGCAGCTCGTGACAAAAAACTACTTTCTCCTATAATATAAGAACATTTATTAAATAAAATAACTTGAAAACCGTTTTTATATTATGGGACTGACGGAGTACCACTTTGGGGTACCTTTTCACAATGGACTACCAGGTTGCATCAGTTACCGTTTGGGCCGAAACTAATCGTGGTTATGACAGGGATGGACCCTCTGCTTGCTTGATGCTGATGGCTGTCTGACCACCTGCGACTGCTGCTGCTTCTGCTCTTTTATTTAATCTGTGGGACTTACCATTTGGCTGAAAGTATGTGCTCTAGCTGCGCTTTTCAAAATAAAACTCATGATTTCATTCTATTGTTCTTTTAGTTTTACGGTTAAAACATGTAGATTGACCGAAAAGAATCTCAAGATAAAGCGATCGATCTTTCACTGAACGGATGAATCAGCGCACCACTTGACGTTTGAGTGTGTGGTAGCTAGTTATGCGTGAAGTGTAATTAATGAACATTTTGGACTAACCTTGGGCTTGGGCACTAATTATCTATCTATTGCTAATTTTTGGCTATCCGCTAAAAATAATTCTTCCTTAAATACAATCTGTGCAGCTGCCACTGGAGTCTATGGAAAACTAGAAATTCCATTATCTTTGAGAATGCCATATGGTTGTCTGTGAACAGGTGTAGGGGAGGATTTTGAGAACAGTTAAAAATTGGCAAATTCTTTCACCACGTCTGGAGAAGAAGAGGCTGGAGGCCTTCTCCATCTTCCTGACTGGGAGATTGCAAGAACCTGTGCAGATCCTGAGTGGCTGACTATGGGTACGAACCAATGGCTGTTGAAGCTACCTCTGAACCCCTGACCCCAATTCAAACAATGGAGGCCTGAAGACACCACAGTTTGATTCTCCTGATCAAAAGAGCGAGAAGGTGCACTGCTTGAGCCCGATGTCGGTCCTGGAGAGCTTCTGGTCTCCCTAACCGATATCATCACCACCACTGAAGGCAAGAAGTGCAAGATCAATGTGTGGAGCTCTTCGCTTAGATAGTTGTCTTACCTGGCTCCAGCCCAACCTCCTGCCATGGTTACGCTCTCTTGAATTTACGGATTGTGTCAACTTGAAGAGCATACCATTCTTTCTCGAGTTAGATGGGTCACTTGGCAATACATCATGGTCAGAAAACAATAATCGTCTTGAAGAGTTAGTCATAACAGGATGTGATCAAATCAGTTGGCAAGGCTTGGTGGTCTTACCTACTTCTCTTAGAAAGATAGACCTTGAGAGACCGGGCTATTCCATGGATTGCTTTGTGAGCGGCTTCCGTGACCTCACCTCCCTCACTTATTTGAGAATACATTCCTGCCACTCGTTGACAACTATTCCCCTGCATGTGTGGAGAAGCAATCTTTATACATCTTTTATTGCAATAACCTTAGATCGATAGTCTCTGACGGAAGTAGTAGCTGTAGCACCACCAACGGCGGTATTAAAGGATTCTCATCCCTTGCTAATATACGTATTCAGTTCTGTGAGAAATTATTGAGCTTGCATGAATTGTTGAAGCCAGACTGTCTACCTGCCGTGAAGACCATTGAGATATCCAGTTGCATGCCCCTCTCTGTTGACAGGCTCAACGGGTTGCAGCAGTTGAAAATTGTAGGTTCTGATAAGTTCAATATGGAGAGGGCAATGATATTACCATCCTCTCTTAAGAAGCTCAGCTTGAATGGTTGTCAGGGCATAGAATCCATCAACCTAGCCAATGGCCAGTTGGCAAGTTCTCCAGTATTGGATGAACTTCTCATTTTCCGTTGTTCAGACCTCAAGTCCATTGGTGGTGCAGCAGCTGTCGATAAAATAAAGAAGGTGAGTATAAAGGAGTGCCACGGGCTCAAGGAAATACAACAGCCACTCCTTCGCTGGTACGTACAATGAAGGGCAATTTAACTACTGTATGCACATCATTAGTTCTTCAGAATTTATTCTTAGATAATTGCATGTTAATCTCCCTATATCGCTCCTGAAAAATGACCTAGATCTTTCAGCTCATTAACCTTTTTCATTTGTCCAGCCAGGTTGGTACTTCTGATGATTAAAATGGAATTTGGGACATGATGCACGGCGGCGCCGCCTTCATTGAGAACACACGCTAGGGGAGCCTATAATCTCGTTTTCTTTAGAAGATGGATGTCCTGCAGGGCTGTTGGAGGAGTGCGAGGAAAACAAATTAAGGGCACTTTGATGCTCCAGGAGCTTGCTAGTATCCTGTATCAACTATAGCAGCAGCGCAGTTGCTTGCTACGTATCAAGGCGGAGTAGAATTTGAGCCTTGAGTAATGTTTGTATGTGTATCCTGCATTTCTATTTCCCCACTGGATCATGTTCCGGTGGAGAAATTATATTTCCTGTTCCTATCCAACTTATTTACTGTATCTTCATGAACCTACCAATTCGTTATTGTAAAATAATGTGTTACTCAGAACATGACAATTCCAGCCTGTTATTTACTTGTAGTAATATATACTCCCTCTGTAAACAAATATAAGAGCGTTTAGATCACTAAAATAGTAATCTAAACACTCTTATATTAGTTTACGGAGGGAGTATCTAAGTATATTATTAAGACACAGTACTCGTTTGTCTTTTGTGCTAATTCTGTGATAGCTCAAATGTAATGGCAAAGTAAATTTGTAGCTAGAGAGATACTACCTCCGTATCAAAATATAAGATGTTTTTTAGACTAGAATATACTTCCTCCATAAACTAATATAAGAACGCTCTTATATTAGTTTACGGAGGAAGTACCACTTTGGAGGTACTTTTTTTTCACAGAGAACAACCAGGTTGCACTAGTTACCGTTTGGGCCGAAACTGATCGCGATTATGACAGGGATGGACCCCCTGTGCGGCTTGCTGCTGATGGCGCCTCTCATCAGACATGAGAGCTAGGCTGTCTGATCACCTGCGAGTCCTACTCCTGTTCTTTTTCATCTTCAACACAACGACTGTTGCTGCTGCTGCTGCTCTTTTATAGAATCTGTGGGACTTACCATTTGGCTGAAAGTATGTTCTCTAGCTCCGCTTTTCAAAATAAAACTCATGATTTTGAAGAATGTGGCGACTTGGGAGATGATCATCTCAAATACAGTACATAGACAACCTTCTGCTTGTAAAATATCCGAGTCTTGGGAGCGCTTTTAATTACAAGCACTGGTGGAAAAAAGGCCTTTGGTCGCGGTTCGCAACTGCCATTAGTCGCGGTTGCGCAACCGCGACCAAATAAGCGCGACTAAAGCCCCCCACCTTTAGTCGCGGCTGCTTAAGAACCGCGACTAACGGCCCGTCCACGTGGGCGCCAGGCGGCCGTCGGGGCGGAGGACCTTTAGTCGCGGTTCTTCTGGCCAACCGCGACTAAAGGCCGCCACAGGTTTAGGGTCTTCTGGCCGCCACAGGCCGTTTTTGTTAATTATCAAATTTTACCGTTTTTTTTGTTAATTAACTAGTTAAAAAATTCTCTCCCTCTCTCTCTCTCTCTCTCTGCTCTCTCTCTCTCTCTCTCTGCTCTCTGCTCTCTCTCTCTCTGCTCTCTCTCTCTCTCTCTCTCTCTCTCTCTCTCGATCATCGCTCTGTAGAGCAGTTGAGGGCGGCGAGGCCGGCGGCCCGAGGATGGATTGGGGGGCGGCGTTGAGGGCGGCGAGGCCGGCCGCCGGCGTTGAGGGCAGCGAGGCGGCGCGGTGGGCGAGG